>NC_135812.1:78332090-78606816 GCF_964213995.1 Mustelus asterias | reverse complement strand
GGGGGAGGTGGTGGTGGGGGGGGGTGGGGTGTGGGGGGGTGGCGGGTGGGGGGGGGGTGGGGGGGGGGTGGGGGTGGGGGGGGGGTGGGGGTGGGGGGGGTGGGGAGGGGGGGGGTGTGGGGTGGGGGTGGGGGGTGGGGGTGGGGGGGGGGGGTGGGGGTGGGGTGGGGTGGGGGGGTGGGGTGTGGGGGGGGGTGGGGGGGGGGGGGTGGGGGGGGGGGGGGGGGGGTGGGTGGGGGGGGTGGGTGGGGGGGGTGGGTGGGGGGGGGGTGGGGGGGTGGGGGGGGGGGGGGGGGGGGGGGGTGGGGGGAGGGAGGGGGGGGGGTGGGGGGAGGGGAGGGGGGGGGGGTGGGGGGGAGGGGAGGGGGGGGGTGGGGGGGTGGGGGGGGGGGGGGGAGGGGGGGTGGGGGTTGGGGGGTGGGGGGGTGGGGGGGGGAACAAAGGTCAGCAGCATTGTCAGCAGCATTCCACACTCACCCCGGGTAAAATAAATCTCTTATTGCAATTTTCAGGGGGCTCCATATTTGGTTTGAGATGGGCTTGGCTTTCCGAGCTGAAAGGCTTCCAGTCTGAAAGAAGCGACAAAGAAGGGAAAGAGAGAGGTCACTTTGAGATGGAGCGCCCTCTCTCACGCCACTTCAAATGTAAATGTAAAAGTTTGCAGCCAGGCCACCACTGGTGAGGGAATCTCCTTTGCAGGGTGGCCTGTGGATAGGTCTTGCACTCAAGTGAGCAGGAGGTTTTCTTAGGGGTGTTGCCTCCCCTTCCCCCACCCCTTCATCCTCCCGCCAAGAGGCTGCCTACCTGAAACCAGCCCCCACCACATGCTCAAATCTGGAGGCCAATTTTAATTGGACTTAAGTGACTCTTGATGAGCCAAATGGCCCTGAACAACCACCCCACCCCCCCCCCCCCCCCCCCCCCCAACCCTCCGCTGTGATCTCAACACCACAAAAATGGCCCAATGGGGGGAATGGAGCCAGCCCATCAGCCAGTGGAGCTCTTTTACCTTACCCCCCCCCCCCCCCCAGTGCGAGTTGCAGATGTTCACTTCCAGCCAAGATTCCAAGATAGTGATGAGGCGCAGGAACCATGGCTCATTGCAGCTCCCTGACCTATCTACCAACTGTAATAGTCCTACCCCTCCTCCCCTCCCCACCTGAGATCGGCTCACTGGGGAACTGAACCTGGGACATGGTGGCCTGCATGGTACTACAACTCATGAGAGAAACTTTGGTGCGTGGGAGCACGGTAGCACAGTGGTTAGCACTGCTGCTTCACAGCTCCAGGACCTGGGTTCGATTCCCGGCTTGGGTCACTGTCTGTGTGGAGTTTGCACATTCCTCCGTGTCTGCGTGGGTTTCCTCCGGGTGCTCTGGTTTCCTCCCACAGTCCAAAGATGTGCGGGTTAGGTTGATTGGCCATGCTAAAATTTCCCCTTAGTGTCCTGGGATGTGTAGATTAGAGGGATTAGCGGGTAAGATATGTAGGGATATGGGGGTAGGGCCTGGGTGCAGACTCGATGGGCCGAATGGCCTCTTTCTGTACTGTAGGGTTTCTATTTCTATTTCTATTTCTAGTTCATTGGGAGATAAATGAGGCAAGGAGGAACACATGGAAATCCTACATCAGAATGGCTTTTCTTTACAGAAAAAAAACTTAATTACTGAAAAGATACTCCTTTATCGCACTGTTTCAGGAAGAGTAAGAAGTCCCAATAGATTGCACCAAAGTTGTAGTTCACAAATCAAAAGAATATTCAGAGCAAAAGCTAGGTAATATAAGGATAAAGATAACATAACATAAAGATAACATAACATAAAGATAACCAGTTTTGGAGAACACTTAACTTCTAGTCGGATTAAACAGTCTGTAGACTATCAAACAATATAACTGCCCAGCTTAAATGCCGTGTTTTGAATTAAATGGCTCCAATTGCCCTCAGACAAAGATGCTGATTTTGTCCGATTCACAGATCCCACGCACCAATAGGGTATCACATCCATCAGGCAATTTCCTTAAAGCTTCAAAAGCTCAACACATGAGACACAATTTGGAGTTGATCAACTTGGACCTGCTGATGGCTTGCACCAAAAAAACATTCCAATTACCTTTCACCCACGGTTATTTAAAACTCATTTAGTCCTTTTATGTAACAATCAGGTACAAAGCCTGTTGTGCAACTTTTAAGCCAATAACAGATGTTTAGGTTTCTTTGACCCCCATCACATTTCCCTCGATCTGCCAAACAAAACACTTCCAGTAGCTTTTGGAGAATGTGACCTTACAATAAATTAAAATCCAAGAATATTTTTTTTAAAATACTTCTCTTTGATCAATTGGGGCGGCATGATGGCACAGTGGTTAGCACTGCCGCCTCACAGCGCCAGGGACCTGGGTTCGATTCCGACCTCGGGTGACTGTCTGTGTGGAGTTTGCACGTCCTCCCTGTGTCTGTGTGGATTTCCTCCGGGTGTTCTGGTTTCCTCACACACTCCAAAGATGCGTGGATTGGCCATGCTCAATTGCCCCTGAGTATCAGAGGGGTAAACACAGTAAGACGTCTCACAACACCAGGTTAAAGTCCAACAGGTTTATTTGGTAGCAAAATCCACTAGCTTTCGGAGCGCTGCCCGTTCGTCACCTGACGAAGGGGCAGCGCTCCGAAAGCTCGTGGATTTTGCTACCAAATAAACCTGTTGGACTTTAACCTGGTGTTGTGAGACTTCTTACTGTGTTTACCCCAGTCCAACGCCGGCATCTCCACATCATCAGAGGGGTTGGCAGGGTAAATACCTGGGGTGACGGGGATAGGGCTTGGGTGGGATTGTTGTCGTCAGTTCAGGCTCGATGGGCTGAATGGCCTCCTTCTACACTGTTGGGATTCTATGATAAACCAGATTTCTTTATTAAAATGGAGCACAATGTTGTTGGCCAGTGTAAAGCTTGCAGATTAGGCTTGATTCATGGTTATCAAATGTGAAACATGCAGTGTATATTCTTCCTCAAGTGCCCTTCCATTTCATCAAAACTAGCTTCAATTCTGTTATTACAGAATCCATCGATAACAGGAAGCAAATGACAAGACACAGCTGAGGGGATGATGAATCATGAGATGTGGAGTGTGTGTCGTGTTCTGCATTATTTGCTCTAATCTATAAAGATGGAAGCATGCGATGTCAGGCTGATTTCTGTGAAACCTGTGGTTGTCTGAACATCACCATTTGTTTTCTCCTGTGACAAGCTGTTAGTGGCATTAATCATGGTCTGGAAAGCTGGTCACGTGTTCCTCAACCCTGAAGAAAGAGCATTCAGGCAGCAAGAAAGGAGTGTGGAAAGAGATCTTCTTAATTACAATTTGCAGTAGGTTGGAAAGTTCTGCTGTCAATTCCAGGTTCTCCATTTTGCACTTCGCTTTTGTATAAATAAAATGTAGACTCAATGTAAGCTCACCTCAGTGCTGCTATTTTTAGTTAAATGAGTAAGTACGTGTCAGCTTCAAAAAAATAGCTGACAACTAAAGATAACCTGGAGCATGAACCTCTTGACCAAATAATTACACAGGTTGTGTGTATTGAGTCTGAGGAACACATCCTTTTGGTTACACCTGAACATGAAAACATGCTAATTAAAGACTGAACGGAGAAATCCAAAGGGTAGAAGACTGAAAATTGGTGGTGCATTTGTTTTTACAAATCCATAGGGACTGTAGCTTTAATATAGCTATAGCTGAAAGAGTAACATAACAAGGGACCGAATTCACCCCAAAAATTTCAGTGTCATGATGGTGAGAAAACAGGAGTGATTCGCTTTGGTCTAATCAGCATACTCCGCACCGCAGTTCACCAACGCTTAGCACACTGAAGGAGCCATCCCGAGGTAGCCATAGCTGTGCGCCGTTGACAAGGGGAGGAGTATTTAAACACTCTTGCTGCACCCACAGCCAATCATGCCAGGAGCATGGCACCGCGCAGACCAGCCCCACGGTTCATCGAGGGAGAACTCGAATGACTCCTGGACACCGTGGAGGCAAGGCGGGCCATCCTGTTCCCCACGGGAGTGAAGACGAGCCAGAGGCTGGGAGTACAATTCTGCCTGGGAAGCGGTGGTCGTGCCAGTCAGTGCCGGTGGTCTCCCACCAGAACCGGTGTCCAATGCCGGAAAAAGATAAACAACCTCGTTTTATCCATTTGTCTTGTCCTGGCATCAGTCCCGTCCATCTCACCTGGAATGCCTGCCTCAAACCACTCCTGGACACCCTGTGACCCCTCCCCCCCACCGCCCCCAGCAGCCAACACCCCTCCTCCTCAATTCCCTCTGGCACCCCCCATCACAACCATTGCTTGGCGAGGCACGTTGCCAAGCTACGCAACCTATAACCAGCAACCGCCCCCCCCCCCCCCCCCCCCCCCACCACGCCCCAGGCCCACCAATCAGCCTCTCAGGTCTCCACAGGGGAAGATGGTGCATAACCGAGGAGAGCGGGAGGAGACCGGTGGCTTGTCCACCATCTACAAGGTACATGTCAGGAGTGTGATGGAATACTCCCCACTTGCCATGGGCTGCCAGGTTCACAAGGTCATGGCACAGGTTTCACTCTGTCTCTGTGCCTTCAGCGGCATCTGGCAGCTCATTGCAGGGCATGCATGTCCTATACAGCCGGGATCTGCTCCTCCTCCGCCATCATTTGCCCATCCCCTCGGGCTCCCCCTCTGGTCAATCCTCAACCGGGTCCTGACCCGGACCAGCAACCCCCTGTTAGCCTGGTGCAGCCTCCTGCCCTGATTGGCTGTGCCGTGGGTGATGACATCTGTTGACCTCCACGGCAGTGCCAAAGATCACTCCAGCTGTGCTGTCTCTAATCCCATATTCCTGATTGCCCTGGGGGCTGGGTGTGTGGAAAAGGACAGAGTAAGAAGTTTAACAACACCAGGTTAAAGTCCAACAGGTTTATTTGGTAGCAAAAGCCACACAAGCTTTCGAGGCTCTGAGCCCCTTCTTCAGGTGAGTGGGAATTCTGTTCACAAACAGAACTTATAAGACACAGACTCAATTTACATGAATAATGGTTGGAATGCGAATACTTACAACTAATCCAGTCTTTAAGAAACAAAACAATGGGAGTGGAGAGAGCATCAAGACAGGCTAAAAAGATGTGTATTGTCTCCAGACAAGACAGCCAGTGAAACTCTGCAGGTCCACGCAACTGTGGGAGTTACAAATAGTGTGACATAAATTCTGATTCTAGGATCGCATGATAAAGACTCAGGAGGAAAAAAGCAGAAATATTTATGTGAAATAGTGTGACATAAACCCAATATCCCGGTTGAGGCCGTCCTTGTGTGTGCGGAACCTGGCTATCAGTTTCTGCTCCGCGACTCTGCGCTGTCGTGTGTCGCGAAGGCCGCCTTGGAGAACGCTTACCCGAATATCAGAGGCCGAATGCCCGTGACCGCTGAAGTGCTCCCCAACAGGAAGAGAACAGTCTTGCCTGGTGATTGTCGAGCGGTGTTCATTCATCCGTTGTCGCAGCGTCTGCATAGTTTCCCCAATGTACCATGCCTCGGGACATCCTTTCTTGCAGCGTATCAGGTAGACAACGTTGGCCGAGTTGCAAGAGTATGTACCGTGTACCTGGTGGATGGTGTTCTCACGTGAGATGATGGCATCTGTGTCGATGATCCGGCACGTCTTGCAGAGGTTGCTGTGGCAGGGTTGTGTGGTGTCTTGGTCACTGTTCTCCTGAAGGCTGGGTAGTTTGCTGCGGACAATGGTCTGTTTGAGGTTGTGCGGTTGTTTGAAGGCAAGAAGTGGGGGTGTGGGGATGGCCTTGGCGAGATGTTCGTCTTCATCAATGACATGTTGAAGGCTCCGGAGGAGATGCCGTAGCTTCTCCGCTCCGGGGAAGTACTGGACAACGAAGGGTACTCTGTCCACTGTGTCCCGTGTTTGTCTTCTGAGGAGGTCGGTGCGGTTTTTCGCTGTGGCGCGTTGGAACTGTTGACCTGGTGTTGTTAAACTTCTTACTGTGTTTACCCCAGTCCAACGCCGGCATCTCCACATCATGACTACCATAGAAAAGGACAGACACAGTGAAATAAATTTTATATCTTTAACCATCTCGGGCCCTTCAATCCCTCCTAGCACCCCATTTCCACGTACATCTGAACCCTGACAACCCAACACCATCCCTGGTGCCATGCACCACCTTAATTCACTGCCAATCATCACCACCTCATTGCCTCAGAGGCCACGGACACTGCCCCCTAATGGTCACCAACTGTATCCCACATGGCTGGACCTTCCCTTCACATTATGTGGCACAATGCCATCTGCACCCCCTGGTGCAGTTGCGTGCTTGCTAGTGTGTGGCGCTGAGCTGGCCACCCAAATGGCTGACTGCTACCTACACAACGCCCCCCCCCCCACCCCCCTTCTATCCCACCTCCCCGGATATGGACCCTGATAAGAGTGGGCTCAGCGCACTGGCACTCACATTGAGCATTATTAGTGGCTGTGAGAAGGTCATCATTGAGGAACCCTTGCAGTATAAACCTGCATGTATCCACCTGGACATGTGGTACAAACAAAGTGGCTTCCGAACATGGTGCCCTGGTCAGACAGACAGTAGAGAGGTGCCCTCCTAACTTTCATGCCATGGGTGACCATTGTAGAGAGCGCTGCAGAGTTCATGAGTGTGCAGAACTGTGTTAACACCCGCCGAGCCCCCTTGCGGTTGGGGGTGACAGCTGCCCGGTGCCTGTGACTGTAGCGGGGCCTGGGATGGGATGTCTGTGCTGAACCACGGTGCCCTCCCAGGTGAGAGGTGGCACAGTGGAGGCTGCGACATTAGTGGGATTTGACCTCGACCTCTGGAATCCCTTGGGGGGTCTTTCAGCAGGCAGAGCCACACAACCCCAACCCCGGGGCGCTCCCTAACCTGAGGAACCCCGGCCCAGCCCAGGTCCCACCCAAGCCCCTGTGCCCTTGCGGCCTCCACCCCGCACCAAGGTAGTGGCTGAACCATCCTCTTGCACCCTGGAGGTTGGTGCAGAACGGTACTCACCTCCTCACTCTCCCTGCTGCGTCTGAACTACACTTTATAGGAGCAATAGTGTTCGTGCCTGTGGTGCATCACGCCGGAGAGATGGGTGCATTCTGGGAGGGGGTGGATCACGTGCTGATTTTGCTAATGAGATTGAACCGAAGTCTATCTCATGCTAATCACCCTTGTGCCCTTAATGGGTGCAAAACAGTTTATGCCAGTAAAAAGGGGCCGGGAGAATTACAAACTGTTTTGCACCAGGCCCATATGGATTTTTAGCCTCGTACACTATTCTCCGGGATCAGTGTGACCTAATAACGGCGCGGCGAGGTCGGAGAATCTCCCCCATGGTTTCTCTTTTTTATTATTGCATGGGATGCGGGCATCAGTGTCCAGGACAACATTCATTGCCCATCCCTAATTGCTCTTATGAAGGTGGTGATGAGCCGCATTCTTGAACCGCTGCAGTCCATGTTGTGTGGGTAGACCCACGGTGTGGTTAAGGGAGGGAGTGCCAGGATTTTGACCCAGCAACAGTGAAGGAACGGAGATACAGTCCAAATCAGGGTGGTATGTACCTTGGAGGGGTACTTGCAGGTGGTGGTGTTCCCATGTGTCCACTGCCCTTGACCTTCTAGATGGTAGAGGTCCTGGGATGGGAAGGTGCTATCTAAGAAGTTTTAGTGCTATGGTGTATTTTGTGAAAGGTACACACTGCTGCCACTGTGTCAGTAGTGGAGGGAGTGAATGTTGAAGGTGGTGGATGGGGTGTTGACCAAAAAGGCTGCCTTGGACTGGACGGTGTTAAGCTTCTGGGGAGTTACTGGAGCTGCACTCAAGCAGGCAATTGGAGAGTATTCCATCACACTTCCTACTTGTGCCTTGTAGATGGTGGACAGGCTTTGGGGATCAGGAGGTGAGTTACTCACCGCACATTCCCAACCTTTGATCTATTCCTGCAGCCGCAAATGGCTAGCCTAATTCAGCCTCTGGTCAATGGTAACCCCAGGATGTTGAGAGGGTTTCAGCAATGCCAATGCCACTGAATGTCATCAGGGGATGGTTAGATTTTCTCTTTTGGTGATAGTCATTGCCTGCCACTTGTAGTGTCACGAATTGCACTTGCCATAAACCAGGTTGAATGTTGTCCTGGTCTTGCTGCATATAGACAACTGCTTCGGTATCTAAGCATACATTGTAAACCTTTTATTGTGTCAAATGACCAGAAACATTATTGACTAAACACTATTTTCTTTGTAGGTAGCTTTTCTTTAAACTACAGAGGTGAAGATTCCTCTTTTGTCCATATCATACATCACACTCTCCATGGGATTAGCGTACTTATAGAAAAGAGTCCACAGTTACTCCCAGTGGGTTCCTTTCTTCCCGTTTTGCCACAGGATAACTTCAAGTGATTGTCACCAGGCATTTTGCTCAGTTTATGGAGAGTTTCTTCAATCCACCACCAGCAGCAATATCTGTCCTGGTGATTCTTCCTCGCCCCTGGCCATGTCAGTATCAGTATCCTGGAATTTTTATATGGCTGCAAGATGCCTCTGTTTAGCTAGAGACCTTTTCCCTCGCGTGAGTGTGGAATGGCAGTGGGCCTGTCGCAGTCCCCACTAACACTGCAGATAACGGGCGCCAAGCACTCACCATCTTGAAAATTCAGGCCTTAGTGTCTGAACACCTATCAATTGCAGTCTGAAATACACTCAGCAACTGATCCTTCTGAGGTAGAGAATTCCATCTCCTCACAATCCGAAATAGAAAATGACCTCCTCCTCTCAGTCCTATATAAGAAGTCTCACAATATCAGGTTAAAGTCCAACAGGTTTATTTGGAACCACAAGCTTTCGGAGTCTCGCTCCTTCGTCAGGTGAGTCACCTGATGAAGGAGCAATGCTCCAAAAGCTCGTGATTCCAAATAAATCTATTGGACTTTAGCCTGGCATTGTGAAACTTGTGAAAGTTGTAAGTATTCGCATTCCAACCATTATTCATGTAAATTGAGTCTGTGTCTTTATAAGTTCTGTTTGTGAACAGAATTCCCACTCACCTGAAGAAGGGGCTCAGAGCCTCGAAAGCTTGTGTGGCTTTTGCTACCAAATAAACCTGTTGGACTTTAACCTGGTGTTGTTAAACTTCTTACATTGTGAAACTTGCCCACCCCAATCCAACGCCAGCATCACCACCTCAGTCCTAAATGGTTGACCCCTTATCCTGAGAATCGGACCCCCAGATTTAGACTCCCCTGCCATGGGAAGCGACCTCACAACATCTTCTCTGGCCAGTCCTTTCATCGTTTTATGTATTTCTGAGATTACCTTTCATTCTTCTAAACTCCAGACAGTATAGGAGGGACCATTCTCTGCCACTTCCCCTCATAGTGCTACCGTCTCTAATCAATTTAGTCAACCTTAATTGCACCCCCTATGAGGCAAGTACTTCCTCTCTTAGTTAAGGAGACCAAAACTATATGCAGTGCTCCAGCTGCGGTCTTAGCAAAGCTTATATAATTGCAGCAAGACTTCCTTAATCTTACATTCAAATCCTCAATCAATAAAAGCTAATATGCCACTTGCAGCGGAGGTGAATTTTGATTGCTGCTGAGTGAGAGTGAAATTTTATTGATTTTTGAAATATATTTCAGTTTGGAGACGACAAATATCACTTTCTTTCCCTTCCATAACTCTATGCTTATTCTGCCGTTTATCTCAGGTTAGCATGTGGGGAGAAGATTTCAACTACCTGGGCGGCATGGTGGCACAGTGGTTAGCACTGCTGCTTCACAGCGCCAGGGACCCGGGTTCAATTCCAGCCTTGGGTCACTGTCTGTGTGGAGTTTGTTCATTCTCCCCGTTTCTGTGTGGGTTTCCTCCGGGCGCTCCGGTTTCCTCCCACAGTTCAAAGATGTGTGGGTTAGGTGGATTGGCCATGCTAAATTGCCCCTTAGTGTCAGGGGGATGAGCTGGGTAAATAGGTGGGGTTATGGAGATAGGGATTGTGGTCAGTGCAGACTCGGTGGGTTGGATGGCTTCCTTCTGCACTGTAGCGATTCTATGAAAATTACAAAAAAAGTTAAAAGGGAGAAGAACTCAGAAGATGTTATTGATCGAGGTGTTAGGATTCAAAAAGAAGGTATAAAAACTAACATAAAGGCATTTTACCTCAATGCTCGTAGCATTCGAAATACGGTAAATGAGTTGATGGCACAAATCATCGCAAATGAGAATGATTTGGCGGCCATCACAGAGATATTGTTGCAGGGTGGTCACGATTGGGAATTAAATATCCAGGGGTATCAGACTATTCGGAAGGACAGACAGGAAGGTAAGGGAGGTGGTGTAGCTCTGATATTTAAGAATAACATCAGGGCGGTAGTGAGAGATGATACAGGTTCTGTGGAGAAAAGCGTTGAATCCATTTGGGTGGAAATTAGAAACAGTAAGGAAAGAAAGTACTTGATAGACATAGTCTATAGGCCATCAAATAATAACATCATGGTGGGGTGAGCAATAAACAAGGAAATAACTGATGCATTTAAAATGGTACGGCAGTTATCATGGCGGACTTTAATCTACATGTCGATTGGTCAAACCAGGTCGGTCAAGGCAGCCTTGAGGAGGAGTTCATAGAATGTATCAGCAATAGCTTCCTTGAACAGTATATAATGGAACTTACGAAGGAGCAAGCTACCCTAGATCTGGTCCTGTGTAGTGAGACAGGAATAATTAATGATCTCATAGTTAGGGATCCTCGCGGAAGGAGTGATCACAGTATGGTTGAATTCAAAATACAGATGGAGCGTGAGAAGGTAAAATCCAATACCAGTGTCTTGTGTCTAAACAAAGGAGACTACAATGGGATGAGGGAGGAGTTGGCCAAGGTAGACTGGGAGCAAAAACTTTATGGTGGGACAATTGAGGAACAGTGGAGGACTTTCAAAGAAACATTTTCACAGGGCTCAGCAAAAGTATCTACCAGTGATAAAGAAGAACTATAGAAAAGGAGATCATCAGCCAATCAGCCATGGATATCTAAGAAAATAAAGGAGGGTATCAAATTGAAAGAAAATGCATACAAAGTGGCAAAGATTAGTGGGAAACTAGAGGATTGGGAAATCTTTAAAGGTCAACAGAAAGCCACGATAAAAACCATAAAGAAAAGTAAGATAGTTTACTCTCATAATCTAACTCAGAATATAAAAACACATAGCAAAGTTTTCTACACATATAGAAAAAGAAAAAGAGTGGCTATGGTAAACATTGGTCCTTTCGAGGATGAGAAAGGGGATTTAATAACGGGAAATGAGGAAATGGCCGAGGCATTGAACAGGTATTTAGTGTCGGTCTTCAATGTGAAAGACACAAATAACATGCCAAAAATTGATGACAAGAAGGCTATGGTAGGTGAAGACCTAGAAACAATCATTATCACTAAAGAAGCAGTGTTAGGTAAGATAATGGGACTAAAGGTACACAAGTCTCCTGGCCCTAATGGAATGCATCTCAGGATACTAAAAGAGATGGAGAGAGAAATAACAAATGTACTCGTGGTAATTTACCAAAATTCGCTGGACTCTGGGGCGGTCCGAGCAGATTGGAAAACAACAAATGTGGCGCCACTGTTTAAAAAAGGAGGTAGACAAAAGGCAGGTAACTATAGGCCGGTTAGCTTAACTTGTGTAGTGGGGCAAATGCTTGAATCTATCATCAAGGAAGAAATTGTGAGACATCGGGATAGAAGTTGTCCCATTGGGAAGACACAGCATGGGTTCATGAAAGGCACGTTTGACTAATTTAGTGGAATTCTTTGAGGACATTACATGCGCAGTGGATAACTGGTGGATATGGTGCAGCTGGATTTCCAGAAGGTATTCGATAAGGTGCTGCACAAAAAGCTGCTACATAAGATAAAGGTGCACAGTGTTACGGGTAATGTATTAGCATGGATAGAGGATTGGTTAACTAACAGAAAGCAAAAAGTGGGGATAAATGGGTGTTTTTCTGGTTGGCGATCAGTGACTAGTGGTGTGCCTCAGGGATCAGTGTTGGGACCGCAATTGTTTACAATTTACATAGATGATTTGAACAAAGAGAACAAAGAACATAGAAATCTACAGCACAGGAACAGGCCTTTCGGCCCTCCAAGTCTGCACCGACCATGCTGCCCGACTGAACTAAAACCCCCGACCCTTCCGGGTACCATACCCCTCTATTCCCATCCTATTCATGTATATGTCAAGACGCCCCTTAAAAGTCACTACTGTATCCACTTCCACTACCTCCCCGGCAATGAGTTCCAGGCACCCACCATCCTCTGTGTAAAAGATCTGCCTTGTACATCTCCTTTAAACCTTGCCCCTCGCACCTTAAACCTATGCCCCCTAGTAATTGACTCTTCCACCCTGAGAAAAAGCTTCTGACTATCCACTCTGTCCATGCCTCTCATAATCTTATAGACTTCTGTCAGGTCTCCCCTCAACCTCTGTCGTTGCAGTGAGAACAAACCAAGTTTCTCCAACCTCTCCTATAGCTAATGCTCTCCATACCAGGCAACTTCCTGGTAAATCTTTTCTGTATTCTCTCCAAAACTTCCACATCCTTCTGGTAGTGTGGCGACCAGAATTGAACGTATATTCCAAGTGCGGTCTACCTAAGGTTCTATAAAGCTGCAACATGACTTGCCAATTTTTAAACTCAATACTCCGGCCGATGAAGGCAAGCATGCCGTATGCCTTCTTGACTCCCTTCTCCACCTGCATTGCCACTTTCAGTGACCTGTGTACCTGTACACCCAGATTCCTTTGCCTATCAATACTCTTAAGGGTTCTGCCATTTACTGTATATTTCCCATCTGTATTAGATCTTCCAAAATGCATTACCTCACATTTGTCCAGATTAAACTCCATCTGCCTTCTTTCCGCCCAAGTCTCCAACCGATCTATATCCTGCTGTATCCACCAAATCCACCAACCTTTGTCTCGTCTGCAAACTTACTAATCAAACCAGTTACATTTTCCTCCAAATCATTTATATATATTACAAACAGCAAAGGTCCCAGCACTGATCCCTGAGGAACACCACTTGTCACAGCCCTCCATTCAGAAACGCACCCTTCCACTGCTACCCTCTGTCTTATTTGACTGAGTAAGAAGTTTAACAACACCAGGTTAAAGTCCAACAGGTTTATTTGGTAGCAAAAATGCGCTACCAAATAAACCTGTTGGACTTTAACCTGGTGTTGTTAAACTTCTTACTGTGTTTACCCCAGTCCAACGCCGGCATCTCCACATCATGACTTCTTTGACTGAGCCAGTTTGTATCCAGCTTGGAGTTGGGGACCAAGTATAATGTGTCAAAGTTCACTGATGACACTAAGATGAGTGGCAGAGCAAAGTGTGCACAGGACATTGAACGTCTGCAAAGGGATAAAGATAGTTTAAGTGAGTGGGCAAGGGTCTGGCAGGTGGAATACAATGTCGGTAAATGTGAGGTAATCCATTTTGGTAGGAATAACAGCAAAATGGACTATTATTTAAATGGTAAAAAATTGCAGCATGCTGCTGTGCAGAGGGACCTGGGTGTCCTTGTGCATGAATCATAAAAAGTTGGTTTGCAGGTGCAGCAGGTAATTAAGAAGGCAAATGGAATTTTGTCCTCCATTGCTAGAGGGATGGAGTTTAAAAACAGCGAGATTATGTTGCAGCTGTATAAGGTGCTGGTGAGGCCACATCTGGAGTAATGTGTACAGTTTTGGTCCCCTTACTTTATAAAGGATATACTGGCACTGAAGAGGGTGCAGAGGAGATTCACTAGGTTGATTTCGGAATTGAAAGGGTTGGCTTATGAGGAGAGACTGAGTAGACTAGGACTATACTCATTGGAATTTAGAAGAATAAAGGGGGATCTTAAAGAAATATATAAAATTATGAAGGGAATAGATAAGATAGAAGCAGGGAGGTTGTTTCCACTGGTGAGTGAAACCAGAATAAGGGGGCATAGCCTCAAAATGAGGGGGAGCATATTTAGGACTGAGTTGAGGAGAAACTTCTTCACCCAAAGGGTTGTTTGTGAATCTGTGGTATTCCTTGCCCAGTAAAGCAGTTGAGGTTACCTCATTGAATGTTTTTAAGACAAAGATAGATAAATTTTTGAACAGTAAAGGAATTAAGGGTTATGGTGAGCAGCAGGTAAGTGGAGCTGAGTCCACGAAGAGATCAGCCTTGATCTTATTGAATGGCGGAGTAGGCTCGAGGAGACAAATGGCCTACTCCTGCTCTTCGTTCTTATGTTCTTATCTCAGGGGATTATCACACTTCCATGAGTTCCTTCTGTTCTCATTTTGAAACTGAGCTTTTAACCGGCCCCAATTTAGGAATAGAAAATTTGTTAAACTGTCACTGAGAATAGTACAGCATTTTTGAAAATACTTTTGAGTGGCAGGTTCATTTTTATCTCAAATAAGTTTTCGTCACTATATAGAAGCATTTGCATTCACGTCACTGAATATTTCAATGTCCCAATCAAACAGGTACATTTTTGACAGGGTAATTGCTTTCTATGATGCCAGTGGGAAGAAGTGATATTTTGACTATTGTATGTGTTTAATGAACTATCACAGGTATTGCAAATACATTTGATTTTTACCAAATCTCATCTTTATAAATAATTAGTTAATCTGCTTTCCACAACCTTTAAAAGCAAAATTCTTACGACCAAAATGAAACTTGTCTTCAGTTTTAAGGGCAAACTATCTTGACTCTGGAATCAGTCCAGGTTACAACTGGATGAGGTGACTACTCCAAATTTTTATTTTACTTTAAGGACCTTTACATATCACCAGGAGCTTACATAGAATCCATACAATGCCGAAGGAGGCCATTTGGCCCATCAAGTCTGCATCGACTCTCTGAAAGGGCATATTACCCAGGCCCACCCCATCCTCGTACTGCACACATTTACCATGGCTAATCCACCTAACCTACACATCTTGGGACACAAAGGGGCAATTTAGCATGGCCAATCCACCTAACCTGCACATCTTTGGGGTGTGGGAGGAAACTGGAGCACCTGGAGGAAACCCACGCAGACACAGGGAGAACGTGCAGACTCCACACAGACAGTGACCCAACGTGAAGGTTATACTTCACTTACTGCGCAAACACTTGGAGCATGAAGTGCTTCCTAATTGTTGAAGACATTGAAGGACTACACAAAGTCATGCAATAAAGTCACTGCAAGAACCAACAAGTAAATTTAATGTCATATCTGACATTTGATTTGATCTCAAACAGAAGTGACTGTTTGAGAATATTCTAATATTCAGAATCAACAAACTTAATTTCGTGAAGAACTTCTAGACTCAAGGAAATGGAAATATTCTTAGCTGGTCAATGTTCGTTTGACTTCACAATATCTTCTTGTAAAATAATGCAAAGGGAGGTGGATTTAGGTAAGATGCTGTTTCGGAGAGTCAGTGCATATTTGATGAGTCAAATGTCCTGTGTCTGCATTATGATCAATGATCTATCCTCAGCAAAGGATTCAGTGTTGTTCCCTTACGCCCTCACCTCAATGGATTGAGGGCTTGGAATGGCATTGAACTCTCCTTCTGTTGCCTTTGCATCTGTGCTCACTCCTTTGGCCAGGAGCCCCCCCTACCGCCCCCCCCCCACCCCCGGACCAATGAACCCTTTCTCACATCTGCAATATTCTCCATCCTCTGCACCCCTCCCTCTAGAGTCACCCATTGTTGAGCTTTTCATTGAGAACTGTCAGTGTGACTTTGGACATCTTAATTTTTCTGTTCCTCTCACCCACTCTAACCTGTTTCTCTCTGAACGTTCGGCATGCCATTGTCTCAGTGCACCAAGATCTACCCTGTAGAGACTGAGCGTCAACTCTCAGACACTTCTTCCTACCTCCGCCTGGGCAACGACCTCACCACCAAACATCAAGCCATTATTTCCAGGGCCATTACTGACCTCCTTTCCCCTGGAGGTCTTCTCTCCACATCTTCCCATGTCATAGTCCCCCAACCTAAACATGTTGCTTCTAGTCCCTTCCCAACATCCACACCAGGCCTGTCTGTTAGACCCTGTGACTGGGATTTTCCGAAAACCACCTTGGCGTGTTTGGTGTCGGTGGAGGCAACCCTCCATTGGCTGGTGAAGGGATCTTCTGATCCCACCACTGTCAACGGGCTTTCCAGTTCTATGCACCATCCTCCCTCCTGTTGCCAGGAAACCCGCAGCGAATGTTCACTGTTGGTGGTAGCGGAAGATCCTACCAGCGAGAATGGCCAGAAAATTACAGCCTTCGCTTTGGCCTATTCCTGACTCACTACACCTATTTCCTCTTCTCTTGACTCAATCTTTTCTTCCCTTATCCAGTCTCGGCCCACCTATTTGTCATTCTTCTGATGCGCTATGTCATTCAATAATTCCGCGTTTTCTGGCACTGACCATCTCCTCTTCATTGTGGATGCCCAATCCCTCGGCACCTTCACTCCCTTCAGGATGGTCATGAGAACTCTCCCCTTCTTCATTGAATAGAAGCCCGAACAATTCCCATCCACCACCATTCTCCTCTGCCTGACCAAACTTGTTCATTCCTCGAACAGTTTCTCTTTGAACTGGTCTGAGTTCTGAAGATCAGTCAGATTGGGGTTGAAACATTAACTCTGAGTGGACTTTAGTGGGCCCATTTACTGTGGCTGCCAATCCTGTTACAGCCACTCAACCTTGTGCGAGAGCCGTAACAGGGTTTACCCCTGTGGTTTTGATCTTGTTTTGAGCAAGGGTGTGAACCTGATATCCATCAATTTTAATAGCTTTAATTTATGCTGCAGTGACCATCCACAATGGATCAACCGCCCCACCCCACTCCAGCAACATGATGTCACGCCAGTGCGAATCATTACTGTTTTTCAAAAGCGAAAACCGGGCATGATGACCACTCCGGGGGTGCGGAGGTGCTTGGAGACCTGGGGCAGGGGGCGCTGCCAGGGGACACAGTGGGTGGGGTAACCCTTCTCCATTGTGGGGGTGTTTTCCTTATGTGTAGTGGGACATGGGGGGAGAGAGGAGTGCCCTGATGACAGCAGGGGGGGAGTTGGGGGGGGGGGGGGGGGGGGATACTTCTGTGATGGGGGGTAAATTCAAACAATAAGATTAAGGAGCAGAAATTAGGCCATTCGGCCCATTGCGTCTGCTTCACGATTCGATCATGGCTGATATATCTCTCAACCCCATTCTGCCGCCTTTTCCCCGTAACCTTTGATCCCCTTACCAATCAAGAACCAATCTATCTCTGTCTTAATTCACCCCGAAGCTTGTGGGGGGTGGTCCTCTCTGTCTGTGAGGGAGTTTGGGGGAAACTTATTTTAAATGCAAATCGGGGTACCCTTTAAAGTTGACACCCCAATTTCTGTGGAGCCCATCTTGCAGGCTCTACCAGGCCTCGCCAGTGATGGTGTAAGAGAAACACGCCAGTTTTTAGTCAGACCCTGACACAATGCCATTGTTTGGGAAAATTCCGCCCTCTGTTTCACTCTCCACAGATGCTGCCAGAGCTGCTGAGTTTTCCCAGCATTTCCAACCTGTGGAATTAGTGATGCTTCACGATGCCCATTGCTTCGTGTTATCAAGAACATCTGAACGGTTCAGTATGTGTGCAGGCTGGGTGAATGTGAAATATTTAACCACAGCTGACACCAATAATCAGGAGTTCCTTGAGAAAGACATTCTTAAAAGGTCAAAGTAAAAGCAAACATTGCAGATTTCCAGCATTTTCTGATATTGTTCCTAAAAGGCCATTGTGAGTTATCGCCGGACTGAGGGGCAGGTGTTGCTGATTAATATATGAATATCTTGAATGGGTTTACGCAGGGGATTTCTTTCTGTGTTTCATCTTTAGATGAAAGTCTTCTCTGTTGCTTTTAAAGGGCAAGTATGAAACAAATTTTGTCAGCCCCTTGTTTTGAGTACTGCCCCTTGTTCGCATGTAACTGGAATACATGCTCCTTGGGTTGAGCTGACAATGGGAGTGTAAGATATTAACCGCAATGGATGTGTTCTGTGGTCTGGGATGTCACATTAAAGAGGTTCTGCTCTAGAAATACCTGGCTTAGAAATGCCTGAGCCTCAAAGTGGAATTATTTCACACCTTGAAAGAAATATTGCTCCTGAATATCACTCATTGATGAACTCAAACAAAAGCCACTATTTGGAGAATTTACTTTCAAGATGCAGTCATTTCTGGAACCAAAAGGATTGTAGACTATCTCAGTTATAGCCACAACTGCAGTTAAAACTTTCAGTTTAAAGTTTATTTATTAGTATCACAAGTAGGCTTACATTAACACTGCAATGAAGTTACTGTGAAAATCCCCTAGTCGCCACACTCTGGCGCCTGTTCGGGTACGCTGAGGGAGAATTTAGCATGGCCAATGCACCTAACCAGCATGTCTTTGGACTGTGGGAGGAAACCCATGCAGACACGGGGAGAACGTGCAAACTCCGCACAGACAGTGACCCAAGCCGGGAATCGAACCCGGGTCCCTGGCGCTGTGAGGCAGCAGTGCTAACCACTGTGCCACCGTGCTGCCCATCCATCGTGCCATCCACACTTGTAAAGCCAACTTGTGCATAAATGTTCTGAAAGCAAGATTCTGTCACCGTTGTTATTTTATTGATATTTTTACATACACGGAATTCGAGATATAAAACAATATGAAGGAAGACGACTGTTCTCTGTGGCAAATTAACAGTTAAATGGTTTTCAACAATGATGCAATGTATTCGGCCTGTTGGCATGGTCGACATGTTTGAAAAGATTTACGTTATGCAGGTTTGTTTAATATAGGAAAACTTGAATCAGCTAAATAGAGCATCAAATATTAAATACTAAACATCCGTCAATTATTCTTATAGATTCTTTCAGCAAATCTACTGTGGCACACACAATGCGTGAGGTCATTAGTGGCATTTATTACAGGAGCTGTAGCTGCCCTGAAAGCTTTGGGTTAGAACTGTGTCTCTTTAAAGTAGAGACAACTTGATATCATTTCCAGTGAATAAACATCTGAAAGGTGACCATACTTAGTGTGAAAGAACAAACACCTAATACCTGCGGATTCTGATCAAAGACTTAATGGTCAAACAGAAGTCCAATCTGTGACACTAAAGATAATGACCAGTTAGTTCACAGTTTCAATACTTAGCCAGTTAACACTTTCAATAAACTGGTGAATATCGATATCACAACAGGGTTGGCCGTCATGTTTTTCAGATAAATCGTAATTGCATAAAGATATTCAATAACACACTTTAACACTATGACTCGGGACTACAATATAAATAGTAATTAAGCAGAACCCATTATTGAAACACAGATAAGAGTCTGTGGCAATGGAGCCAAGTTGCTTTCCAATACTGTAGTGTTACCTCTATGTATGATTTTCAATCTAACTTAAAAATTGCCTTTTTGTGTGTACAACTGATTTACTGTGTTGGTTTTAATTGGTTTATTTCTAGGGCCAAGATATTTCTGTTCTTCATGGCACCCAACTGATCTAAGGTAGAGAAGGGTCTTCAATGGCATGGGCAGGGTCACAGCTGAATGAGACTGTGATGGCATATCGAGTGCCCCACTCGACTTTTTCCACATAATGAAGATTTTCCGAGCCCGATGTGAAGAACGAAACACGACCTGGGGGCATAAAAAAAAGCAACAATTAACTCTGATGAAGTTCTCAGACGTTTGTTTACATTGAAATCCTGCTATAAAAGTTCAAACATCAGTGTATTATCCAGAATACGTTTAAATTGTCAGATTTTGCAAAATACTACTGGATCACGTCAGCTTGAACTATTTAATAATAGGTGAAAATATGTTTAATTGTTCATTTATTTCCTAAGGCACACATTCAAAGGAGGCTGGAAACTGAAAATCTCTTAAGAAGCTGCCATTCTTTATCATGGAAGCCCAAAGAACCTGCATCGACAACAGTCCCACCCAGGCCTATGTATTTTCCCTGCTAATCCCCCTGGCACTAAGGGGCAATTTAGCATGGTCAATCCACCTAACCTGCAAATCTTTGGAGTGTGGGAGGAAACAGGAGCACCCGGAGGACACCCAAGCAGACACTGGGACAACGTGCAAACTCCACACAGACAGTCATCCAAGGCTGGAATTGAACCCGGGTCCATGGCGCTGTGAGGCAGCAGTGCTAACCACTGTGCCACCCATATAAACCCTTTTAGAATATGATTAAGTTCATGTTAACCAAACTCCAATGTGTCCATTCAAGTAAACCCGTTGGTTTATAGCAGCCATGCACCTATAATGATGCAGAAGGTTTCTCATTGTTGTAACTGGCCACGCATACAGAAAGTGGCATTTGCACTGATAATGATTATAGAGCAGAAGGATAATGCACAGACAATTTGCCCCTCCATCATCTTTGGAGGAAGATGAGTATTGATCATCAGTGGTTTGATCACAATAAATTTTAATACAGATTTAAAATGCAGTGAAAAATCACCCAAAAATATAACAACGTAGCTCCTTAACAAGGAACTTTTGTACTGCCTATAGATATTCTGGTTATTGCAGAATATCAACCCAGCATCTGAGAATGGTGAACTTAGGACACCTCAGTCCCCAATGGTAGAATATTAACATTAGTTCAGTGGCAGCACTTAGTCAGAAGGCTTAGGCTCCAAACCAAACTCCAGATTCTTAAGAACATAATCCCAGTTGACATTTCAGTACTGAAATGCTGCTGCACCGACGATAAGATGGTTAACCCTCTCCACAACCCCACCTACTGCTCTCTGGTGGCCAATGTAAAAGATCCCATGGCACTAGGTAAAGAAACGGAGAGTTGTCCAAGTAACCTGGCCAATATCTACCCCTTTACAAACATCACGAAAAAAACAAAATATCTGGCCACGATTCCCATTGCTGGTTATGGAACTATGCTACACGCAAATTGGCTTCCACATTTCTCTCCTTTAATGCAGCAATTATACTTCAAATGGACTTCACTGACCGCAGATCGTTGTGAAAGATCCCTTCCCTTTCCAATGCACAGTTCAGTCTAGTAACTGTAAAGTTATTGTCAGTTGAAAGTCACTGTGGTTTTATGGAAGTGACCTGTGCATTTTTAGTTAAATTGTAGGAATAATTATCCGGAGACTAACGTAGGAAATTATGTCTTTTGTTTCTAGCTCCAGAGTATCATCAAGTGGTTGAAAACATTTAAAAACTTCCATTCTGCATCTCACATCAGCCGCTTTGTAGTGGAGCATTCACACATACCCAAATACACTGATGGTCTTCCTCACCAAAATAATTATGCTAATTTTACCATTAGAACATTTCTGTTTCCTTTAGGAATTTGTTGCTAAATGTTTACAGATGATGCTTTCTGACTAATAATTTTATAGATGACAGAAGATTAGGCCAATAAAAGAGATGCGGCCAGTGCTGGAATTTATAACAATAATCTCACTGCCGACATGAACAGCTAACAAAAAACTGGCAGTACGAATACTGTTTACTTTAACTAACCAGAGGGAAAAGGTAATCCTAAAATTTCCACGAGCTCATATTTAACATAATCATACAAATTCTCAAGTTAGATCTGGTCTGCAATGCTGAGATAAAGTGGGAAATATATTCAGAAAGCCTGACTAAATTTTAATTAAAAGTTGACACCTTGACAGTTAAAATCTGAATTAATATTAATGAGAATCGAGTTCAAATCTCCAGAACTCTGCTGTGCATTTTTTAGTTGGCAGAACGATCCTGACTTTTGAAAATGGCAAGAATTTAGACTGAATGCAGAATTTTCTCAAAGCACAATACTAAATACTAAACAAAGTTATTTACTGATCAGCAAACTTTAATTGTAAAAGTAATTGATATCCATAGCATAAAACTTCATATCAATATTAATGTGCACCATGTCTCAAACAGTTGAGACATCATGAGGTACCTTGATGAAAAATGTTTATTCGATCTTTTTTTCTTTAACAGTGAAACCGCTAAACAGGGATAGTGAATTGCTCAAATGGATCTTCTATTAATACCTGTTAGTTAAGAAATAGAAATAGAAACCCTACAGTACAGAAAGAGGCCATTCGGCCCATCGAGTCTGCACCGACCACAATCCCACCCAGGCCCTACTCCCATATCCCTACATATTTACCCAACTAATCCCTCTAACCTACGCATCTCAGGACACTAAGGGCAATTTTTAGCATGGCCAATCAACCTAACCCGCACATCTTTGGACTGTGGGAGGAAACCGGAGCACCCGGAGGAAACCCACGCAGACACGAGGAGAACGTGCAAACTCCACACAGACAGTGACCCAAGCCGGGAATCGAACCCAGGTCCCTGGAGCTGTGAAGCTCCTTGTTTGAAACCTTGTTTGAAATACATGGCAGTCTAAATAATCTAAGCTTTTTGACAATAAAGTCACCAAAGGCAGTTTTGAGAAGGAAAGGCATGACGATCTATTTTGACAGCACTTCCTGGATGGACATTTGAGAAGGAAAGCCCGAAGAAGATCAGCTGATCCAATGGGTCAGTCCTGAGCTGTCATGGTCTGCCTATCATCATCCCTACTGAACCCCCCATCAACCAGTTTCAGATGCCAGATCTATGTGCTTTATTCTTCAGACATATTGCTGGTGATACACTGCATGTGGCGTTTTCAGAATAAAATACATTCCACAGTACATACAGTCTGTTTACTTAGTTGAACGTGCAAAATTTTTTATTTTTAAACTGCTATGTTTCTCACTCATTTCTCCAGCATTAAACTCTGACATGACCTGGGAAGGCACGGCTATTGTATTGATTTAACGTTGAATGGAAATGGCGGAGTTTCTTCTGGGGAACTGTTTAGTGCATTGCCCTGAAATAATTTCAAGTAAACAGATGTGGGTATTTCTGATGATGAATCTTAAATGTGCTTTGGGTTACTTTTCTGCTTATGATGACCATGGAGCCAGAATATAATTTTAAATTATTATTTTCAACCAAGTAGGTGTTGTAAAAATCCTCATGCAATTTATGCACAAATTGTCCACTTTGTTTATCACTTATATGTACTTACAGAAAGCTGACCTGATATTAGAAGACTAATTGTCACAAGTGTACACAGCAGAGCAGTTAATTGTGCACTGTCTGACATGCTCTTTTAGTCTAATCCAAGTTCATTCACAAGGCAGTTCCCTATCCCTTTCAGAAATATTTATCCCACACAAGATTTCCCCTGGCTAAGGCCAAAATCATTCCAAGCCCATCCATGAAATGTAGTCAATGCAATCAAATTAATAGAACGTTTTGTGAGGAAATTAAAAAGTGAATACTTCAAGTGTCCTCCACATCATCACTCTCGCCCCCAGAGGAAATGCATGCAAATTGTTCCCTGCTAATAACTAACAGGTGCACAACAATGACACAGACAGATTTTTCCACCTTTCAACTAAGTCAATAATTCAGATACTCATTGAACCATAGAATTGCACAGTGCAGAAGAGGCTCTTCAGCCCATCGAGTCTTCACCGGTACGTGAGAAACACCTGAACTCCCACCTAATCCCATTTACCAGCAATTGGCACATAACCTTAAATGTTATGACGTGCCAGGTGCTCATCCAGGTACTTTTTAGAGGATGTGAGGCAACTTGTCTCTATCACACTCCCAGACAGCGTATTCCAGATCGTCACCACCTTCTGGGTAAAATTGTTTTTCCTCAGATCCCCCTGAACAATCCTGCCCCTCACCTTGAACCTATGTACCCTTGTGACTAACTCGTCATCTAAGGGAAACTGCTGCTCTCTATGCACTCTGTCCATGCTCCTCATAATCTTGTACATTTTTATTTACAATCGCACCAAGGCCCTATCCCCCTAACCCCACATATTTACCCTGCTAATCCCACTGACACTAAAGGCCAATTTATCATGGCCAATCAATCTAACCTGTGCACCTTTGGACTGTGGGAAGAAACCAGAGCAAACATCCTGAGCTGTCATGGTCTGCCCATCATCATCCCCTATTGAACCTTCCCATCAACCACAGACAGTGACCCGAGGCACCCAAGGGAATTAAACTTGGGTCCCTGGCACTGTGAGGCAGCAGTGCTAACTACTATGCCATCTTTCGTATTGGATGGTAAGTTATTGTCTAAGGCTGCACACGATCACTCCTAATGCAAATTACACAAAATCCTTAATGTCTAGTTGCAGCCTCGCATTTCCCAACCTTTCTTGAATATTTGATAAGATTTCTACTTTCTTGGAAAGGATTAGAATAAAGGTCACCTTGTCATCAAGGGCTTTGACTGGATGTAAACAGAAAACCTTCATCACGCCACACCAGAACTCACATTTTCTTTATTAAGATTAATTCCTGGGTTCCTAACGCCTGTCCCCCCCAAAAAAAATGCTTACCTCATTTGGGGAGGAAATTGGAATACAATTGAAATACAATTCCTGCCAAGAAGAATGGAAATGAAGAGAAGGCAAAGAATCTCTTAAAGGATAAAGCATTCCATATATTTGATTTCTTGCTCATGGTAGAATATGTGACGCGTAAGAAAGCTAGACAAATGATAACACCAAACGTTTATATGAAAATCAGTTAATTTGAGAGAATTTAAGGAGATAGAGTCCAAATTAAAATGCAAAACATCAAAGGTAATAATCTTTGGATTGTTAGCTGAGCCTCGTGCCAATTGCGCAAGGGCCAACAGATTAAAGGGTTAAACATGTGCCTCGAAGAGTGGTGTGGGAAGAAGGGGGTTTGATTCATGGGACAGTGGCATCAGTTCTTGGAAGAGTGACCTATTCTGCTGAGATGGGCCCCACCTGAACCAGGCAGGTACCAATGTTCTTGCCAACTGTATAACTAGGGCGATTGGCAAGACTTTGCACTAACTGTGTATGGGGGTGGGGGGGTGGAAGAGTATTGGTTCCAATGAAGGGAGAATTAGAAATCCATACGAACAATACAGTGATGTGGGTAAAGACAGGTAGAATGAGACAGGGAGGGACAATGTGTTGAACAAAATTTGTACATCTGCAATAAGATCACTGCGGAGAATAAAAGCAAAAGAATGAAATTAAAGGTTCTTTATCTGAAAGCACAAAGCACCTGCAATTAAATAAATGAATTACTGGCACAAATATAAGCAAATGATTTAAATCTACTCACCATTACAGAGACTTAGTTACAAGGTAACCCAAAGTTAGGAAATACATATTCCAGGGTACACAAGGCAGACAGAATGTCAAAGGAGGAGGGATAGCCCTGATAAGAAAGGATGACATAGAGACATTAGTGAGAAATGATCTGACCACAGAAGACCATGAAGTTGAATCAGAATGGATGGAAACTAGGAATGGCAAGGGCCAGAAAGCACTGGTGGGAATGCTTTACAGACCCCCGAGCGTTAGTTATATCATTGGGCGGAGCATTAAACAAGAAATTATTGCAGCTTGTAACAAAGGAAATGTAATAATTGGGGTGGGGGACTTTAATCTTCATAGATTAGACTGGGACAATCAAATTGGCAAGAGTGGTGTAGTGGATGGAATTTTAAAAATGTTTTTCTGACAGCTTCTTGGAGCAATACATGGTAGCGCTGACTCGTGATAAAACTATTTTAGATTTAGCATTGTATAATGAGGCAGAGTTAATCAGCAATGTCGTAATAAAAAATCCACTGGGAAATAGCGATCATAATACCATTCGATTCCATGTTAAGCTTGAAAGTGACATATTCCGATCACAAACCAGAATCTTAATCAAAACCAATTATATAGATATGAGGGGAGAACTGGCTAAAGTTAATTGGGTAAATAGACTAAAAGGCATGGAGGTGAATAAACAGTGGGAAACATTTAAAGAAACAATTAAAACAAAACAAAAATACATTCCACTGAAAACAAAAACTCACCAAGAAAGACTCATCTGTGGCTCACCAAGGAAGTTCAGGATAGCATTAGATTTTTAAAAAGTG
The DNA here is from genome assembly GCF_964213995.1 of Mustelus asterias. Classification (NCBI taxonomy): domain Eukaryota; kingdom Metazoa; phylum Chordata; class Chondrichthyes; order Carcharhiniformes; family Triakidae; genus Mustelus; species Mustelus asterias. Next base: position 78,580,721 of record NC_135812.1, on the reverse strand, counting down.
TTATAATGTTACAAAAAAATACAGTTGCGAGTCTGAGCATTGGGAGTGTTTTCAAAACCAACAAAGGGCCATCAAAAGGTTGATAAAAAAGGGGAAAATGAGAGTAGACTAGCCCAGGAGATAAAAACAGGTTGCAAGAGCTTTTATAAGCTTTCATGGCGAGATGATTTGAATACAAGGATAGGGATATTTTGCTGCAATAGTATAGGGTGTTGGTGAGGCCACACCTGGTGTATTGTGTGCAGTTTTGGTTTCCTTATCTGAGGAAGGATGTCCCTGCTATAGAAAGAGTACAGCGAAGGTTTACCAGGCTGATTCCTGGGATGGCATGTCTGTCATGTGAGGAGAGACTAAGTCAATTGGGATTATATTCACTGGAGTTTAGAAGAGTGAGAGGGGATCTCATAGAAACTTTTAAAATTCTAACAGAGTTAGACAGGGTAGATTCAGAAAGAATGTTCTCAACGGTGGGGGAGTCCAGAACTAGGGGTCATAGTTTAAGGATAAGGGGTAAACCTTTTAGGACTGAGGTGAGGAGAAATTTCTTCACCCAGAGGGTGTTGCATGTGTGGAATTCACTCCCACAGAATGTGTTGAGGCCAAAATGTTGTCTGATTTCAAGAAGAAATTAGATATAGCTCTTGGGGCGAAAGGGATCAAGGATATGGGGGGAAGGGGGATCAGGATATTGAATTCGATGATCAGTCATGATCAAAATGAATGGCAGAGCAGGCTCGAAGGGCCTACTCCTGCATTTAGTTTCTATGTATAAGTATATGAAAAGGAAGCGAGTAGCTAAAGTAAACATTGTTCCCTTAGAAACAGAGGCAAGAGAAATTATCATGGAGAATGAGGAAATGGCAGAGACATTGAACAAATGTATTGCGCAGACTTTTCCTAATAAATGGCAGAGTGTCAGGTTCTCACTGAAGGCCAATGTGTTTCTCTCCAGAAACACAGCCAGCTTTCCGCTCCAGATCTTCTGACACTTTGTCAAAAAAGTAGGGAGGGGTGTGTTTTGCACCATCATTCTTGAGAGGGGGGTTTGCTAAAAGATACCAGCAAAACCAGCTCCACAGAGATCAGGGCACACTTTTTAAAGAGCATCCAAATCTCAAATTAAAGTTATAGGCCCCCCTTGCCCTTTAATGGACATCGAGACCCCCGGGAGACATGGGGAACACCCCCAACCATCTACCACAGAGGGCAATCTCCCCCCCCCCCCCCCCCGCATCGGCCACACACACACACACACACACACATACACCTTGTAGGGATCAGGGTGACCCAACAACCCCATCTTCACTGGCATGGGCATTAGAGCCCGCTTCCCTCCCCCACTGCAGCACAGGCACAACCCCATCCCCATTGCCGTGCCCCCAACATAATGGTGAGAGACATTTTTGAAAGAAACTGAAATCTTCTTTCTTATTAATCTACTTCAGTCATTTCAAACTTTATTCAATGATCTCAAGTTCCCAAATATAATCTCCATCAGCATCATAATGTGATAGCATAATATGTAGTTAAAATCCTGAACATGTGTTTATTTACTTCCATGACTCTCAGCTGCCCTTGGGCAACTAGGAATGGGCAATGAATGCTGGCCAGCCAGCGATGCCCATGTCCCACAAATGAATAAAATCAACGTAGACGTGAGAAGATAGATTTCAATCGCTCATAGGAGTTCCTCATAAATCCTTCACTGCCACCTAGTGTTACGATATAATTAAGTTTGCTAATTGATCTTGGTTTTCTGAGCAAAAGCTCATAGGATAATTTAAATAGGAGACACCATTAATTTATGTAAAATAATGTAAATATATATATGAATGACAACAATGTATCATTGTGGATAGTAATACTTGTCACAGAAGTACAAGCGTTGGACTGGGGTAAACACAGTAAGGAGTCTAACAACACCAGGTTAAAGTCCAACAGGTTTATTTGGTAGCAAACGCCACTAGCTTTCGGAGCGCTGCTCCTTCGTCCGATGGAGTGGAAATCTGCCCTGTTTGAGAGCAGATTTCCACTCCATCTGACGAAGGAGCAGTGCTTCGAAAGCTCGTGGCGTTTGCTACCAAATAAACCTGTTGGACTTTAACCTGGCGTTGTTAGACTCCTTACTACAGAAATACAACAACAGGATTCTAAATAGACCATCATTCTCTGTTCAGTTTGGTACACAATCAGAGCTCAAAAGTAGTCATTTGGTTCACCAGATTTGCGGTGGATCTTTCCAGGAGCAATCTACATTTGGTCCTACTGCACCCCCCGCTCTTTTCCTATATCACTGTAATGCGTTCATAGAATCCCTACAGTGCAAAAGGAGGCCATTGGCCCAAACAGTCTGTGCCAACTCTCCAACAACAATCCCAACCAGGTCCTATCCCTGTAACCCCACACATTTACCCCCCAATCCCCCTAACCTAAACATTTTGGGACACTAAGGGGCAATTAAGCATGGCTAATCCACCTAACCTGCACATGCTTGGACTGTGGGAGGAAACCGGAGCACCCGGATCAAACCCATGCAGACATGGGGAGAAGGTGCAAACTCCACTCAGTCACCCAAGGCCGGAATTGAACCCGGATCCCTGGCGCTGTGAGACAACAGTGCTAACCGTGCCACATTCTTATTTAACTACTTATTCATTTTCCTTACAAAGGGTGATTATTTTTAAAATAGTGAATTTAGAAAGATAATGTTTCTTTCCGCATGTTTCCAAAGGCATCCATTGTATTGTACATTTTGGCAATGTGGCATCATGATTATTCTGTTCAACTGGATTGCCAAAGAGAATAATGTAATTTTGCACACAGCTTCTAAACAACAACTTTTAGCTTTGATTGCAGTCTGCATTTGCAATACGTGGAACTGTTTTGAACAGAGCATTATTTAAATTAGAGAACATATAAACCAACACTTAGAATTTGAAACATTTTAATCGCCTCCTTGGGCAACCAGGTGTAGAAATGGAACATGGGATTTGATGACTCTACAGAATCTGCTCTGCCCTGCAAAAGAGAGAAAGGAGCAGGTCTATGAGGCACCCCCACACACACACATGGGGCAGCATTTTTTTTAAACAAATGTTTCTGGAGGCTTGTGGGGTTCAAGTCTTTATGTAAAAGGCACTTTTCACAGCTGTTACAATTGTGATTCTTGGCCGCACTACCATCAAATTGCTTGCCCCAGTCCTCAGTTCGCAATAGGTGCTCCATGATCATTTTCTATTCTGTCAGTTTATCGCTGCTGGAACATCTGTGCTGATCCAAAAAGTGCTTTACAATTGAAAAGGGTCAAACACTAGGAGATTGAGGTGGAATTACCATATCTAATAGCACTCCAGCAGCCAAACAAGTCCATTTCAAATTAAACCTTAAGTAGTGTCTTTTCATAGCCACAGTTAGTACAATATTATTTTTAAAAAACAATAAATAAAAAGATGTACAGGTTAGGCAGATTGGCCATGCTAAATTGCCCCTTTATGTTAAGGGGATTAGCAGGGTAAATACGAGGGGTTACGGGGATAGGGCCTGGGTGGGATTGTAGTTGGTGCAGGCTCAATGGGACAAATGGTCTCCTTCTACATTGTAGGGATTCTATTCTATGTTAATGATGTGTTGGAGAGTTAGTTAAAGGCACTTCAAAAAAGAAAGCAATAGTTTACTGTCAAAATGGCCATCAAACCACTATAATTGAACAGATGAGGTCCAGTTACAACATTTCAATGTCAAATAAGTTTCTTTTCTTATACAAAATTATTCATAAGCAGTCTTAGCTTGGATTTCAAGAATGGAAGAAAGACAGGTGCAGCTTTAATACGGAGCAAAATGCAAACAATTCAGTACAAATTTCAAATTTTTCCAGTTATTCAGGATTATGTGCATTGCCCACGCTCTGTGAAGATTGAAAGTTGGGAAATGATGCTCATGGTGGCTGTCCCACTCCAATATGGTTAGAATTAATTCATTGCATCCACACGCCATTCTATTTGGATGAAGTGTAAATATCGAGGTTGTGTTGGCTTTGTGACTTTGCAGACAAGTAAACAGATTTGCAAGTTCACCAAGATGGTGATTCGCTACTAATAAAGAAAAGTGGTGGAGCAAGAATGCTTCCAGTCAATGCAATCCCAAAGAGGAAACAATGCTGGCTTCCAATGAGCATCCAATTCTGAAATCATTACAGCTGAGGGGATCTGAGAGGTATAGAATATGGGTGGAATTCTCCCATTTTCAGACCAAATCCTGTGGCCGGGGTGGGAAGATGCAGTGTTTTCCGCTGCGGAGGCTGATGGGAAAACATGTCAAATGTTCCATTAATAATGCACCTGGGGTTTCACGCCGTATTTAGTGGCAGGGCAGGCCTGGATGGCGCATAATCTGTCCAGGCACCATTTAGCGTGCTAAATGGGATAGACTTCGAACCAATCTAACTCAAGACTAGGCATCCATGAGGTGCTGTGGGCCATTAATAGCAGCGGAACTGTACTCCAGCACAATCTGCAACCTCATGGCCTGCGCATCCCCCATTCAACCAGTACCATCAAGCCAGGAGATAAACCTGGTTCAATGGAGAGTGCAGGCGCACATGCCAGGAGCAGCACCAGGCATACCTAAAAATGAGGTGTCAACTTGGTGAAGCTACCAAACAGGACTACTTGCATGCCAAACGGCAAAAACAGCAAGTGATAGACACAGCTCTGCAGTCCTTCCACATCCAGTCATCAATGGTGGTGGACAATTAAATAACTCACTGGAGGAGGAGGCTCCACAAATATCCACATCCTCAATGATGGAGGAGCCCAGCACATCAGTGCAAAAGATAAGGCTGAAGTATTCGCAGCAATCTTCAGCCAGAAACGCCGAGTGGATGATCCATCTCGGCCTCCTCCAGTGATCCCCAGCATCTCAGATGCCAGTCTCCAGCCTATTCGATTCATTCCCCGTGATATCGAGAAATGGTTGGAGGCACTGGATACTGCAAGGGCAATGGGCCCTGATAATATTCCGGCAATAGTACTGAACACTAGTGCTCCAGAACTTGCCACTCCCCTAGCCAAGTTCTTCCAGTATAGTTAAAACACTGGCATCTACTCGACAATGTGGAAAATTGCCCAGGTATGTCCGAGTGTGGCATCAAGGAGCCCCAGCAAAACTGGAATCAATATATCTGGCACTTAGGAAGATAGTTGTGGTTGAGGAGGGTCAGTCATCTCAGTTCCAGGACATCTCTGCAGGAGTCCCTCAGGGTAGTGTCCTTGGTCCAATAATCTTCAGCTGCTTCATCAATGACCTTCCCTCCGTCATAAGGTCAGAAGTGGGGATGTTCACCGATGATTGCACAATGTTCAGCGCCATTCGCGACTCCTCAAGTACTGAAGCAGTCCATGTTCAAATGCAACAAGATCTGGACAATATCCAGGCTTGGGTGACAAGTGGTAAGTAACATTCGCACCACACAAATGCCAGGCAATGACCATCACCAATAAGAGACACTCTTGCCACTGCCCCATGACATTCAATGGCATTACCATCATTGAATCCCCCACTGTCAACATCCTGGGGTTACCATTGACCAGAAACTCAACTGGACTCATCACATAAACACAGTGGCTACAAGAGCAGGTCAGAGGCTAGGAATACTGCGGCGAGTAACTCACCTCCTGACTCCCCAGAGCCTATCCACCATCTACAAGGCACAAGTCAGGAGTGTGAAGGAATGCTCCCCACTTGCCTGGATGGGGGCAGCTCCAAAAACACTCAAGAAGCTTGACACAATACATGTCAAAGCAGCCCGCTTGATTGGCACCACATCTACAAACTATCAATCCCTCCACCACCGACACTCAGTAGCAGCAGTGTGTACTATCTACAAGATACGCTGCAGCAATTCACCAAAGATCCTTAGACAGCATCTTCCAAACCCACGAACACTTCCATCTAGAAGGACAAGGGCAGCAGATGCATGGGAACACCACCATCTGCAAGTTCCCCTCCAAGCCACTCACCATCCTGACTTGGAAATATATCGCCGTTCCTTCCCAGTCGCTGGGTCAAAATCTTGGAATTCCCTCCCTAATGGCATTGTGGGTCAACACACAGAACATGGACAGTTGAAGAAGGCAGCTCACTACCATCTTCTCAAGGGCAACTAGGTATGGGCAATAAATGCTGGCCAGCCAGCGACACCCATGTCCCACTAACAAATTTTTAAAAACCGGATTTGGTTCAGCGAAATCTCATTTTGAGATCTCTCCAACCTCCCAGTCGGTAACATGGTTTCCATGAATTTGAATATATTTGAATATAATGAAATGGCTTTATCCCGTAGCGTCCGCCCACGATGTATCCTCCACACACCCCACTCCACCCACGTCCCCCCCACCCTCAAAGTGATGTCATACCAGTTTGAGGTTAGAATCATTACTAGTTTTCAAAAGCAAAAACCAATCATGATGATCACGCTGGGGGAAAGGGGAGTGAGGCACAGAGGTCCTGGGGCTTGAAGGACAGACTGAGCATTGCCCCTTTGCATCCTGGCAGTGCCAAGGGGGCTCTGGTAGCAGGGTAACCCTCCTCTGTTGGGAGGGGGTTGCCCTTATGTGTGGTGTGGGGAGAGAAGGAAAAGCCCTGATGACAGCATGGGCCGGGGGGAGGGGGAAGGGGGGGGGGGCGGTGGGCGTGGAGATGAGAGGGAAAAGCCCTGATGATAATGTTGCGGGGGGGGGAAGAGGTGAGAGGGGGGAGGTCCGATGACAGCATTAGCCTCCTGAGGCCGTCCTCGTGTGTGCGGAACTTGGCTATCAGTTTCTGCTCAGCGACTCTGCGCTGTCGTGTGTCGCGAAGGTTGCCTTGGAGAACGCTTACCCGAATATCAGAGGCCGAATGCCCGTGACCGCTGAAGTGCTCCCCAACAGGAAGAGAACAGTCTTGCCTGTCCAAGGCGGCCTTCGCGACACACGACGGCGCAGAGTCGCTGAGCAGAAACTGATAGCCAAGTTCCGCACACACAAGGACGGCCTCAACCGGGATATTGGGTTCATGTCCCACTATTTGTAACCCCCACAGAGTTTCACTGGCTGTCTTGTCTGGAGACAATACACATCTTTTTAGCCTGTCTTGATGCTCTCTCCACTCACGTTGTTTTGTTTCTTAAAGACTTGATTAGTTGTAAGTATTCGCATTCCAACCATTATTCATGTAAATTGAGTTTGTGTCTTTATATGCTCTGTTTGTGAACAGAATTCCCACTCACCTGAAGAAGGGGCTTGGAGCTCCGAAAGCTTGTGTGGCTTTTGCTACCAAATAAACCTGTTGGACTTTAACCTGGTGGTGTTAAACTTCTTACTATGTTTTGTAGGCATTCATCCATTATTTGTTATTTTTCTTTTCCGCTCCAGTTGTTTCATGCCCCCAATTCTTCCCCCCCCCCCCTCCACAACCCCCACCCTCAAAGATAAAAGCACACAGAAGGATGGGGTCTTTCAATACTAAAAAACAGTTCATAGAATCATAAAGAAGGCATCAGAAGGAGGCCATTTGGCCCATCGAGTCTGCACCGACCACAATCCCACCCAGTCCCTATCCGCACAACCCCATGTATTTACCCTAGCTAGTCCCCCTGACACTAAGGGGCAATTTAGCATGACACAATTCACCTTGCCCGTACATCTTTGGACTGTGGGAGGAAACCGGTGCACCCGGAGGAAACCCATGCAGACACGGGGAGAATGTGCAAACTCCACAGTGACAGTGACCCAAGCCGGGAATCAAACTCGGGTCCCTGGCGCTGTGAGGCAGCAGTGCTAACCACTGTGCCGCCCCCTCTTCACTGCGCCATTTTGGAACAGAAGAAAACTCTCCTTAATGCTTTTTCATTTAAAGTTTTAAAATTGATCTCGCTGGTGGCTTAAAAAAAATGCATGGCATTCTTGTCTCTAAATCAGGAATTAGGGCATGAACCTTCACTCCAAGATGTGAGGATATAATCTTAGCTGAAATACCAGTGGAGAGAATGCAGCACTCTTGCTGTCCTTTGGCTGAACGTTAATACACAGTGTCAGTCTTCCTGTTGCGGTGGTTCAGATGGGTGTTAAATGTCCCAAGAATCTCTTTTAAAAAAAAGAGCAGGGAATTCTCCTGGTATTCTGGCTGACATTTCCCTCAACCAGTTGCTGCCAAACACAAATTAACTGACTATCCACTTCAGTGATGTTTCGTGGATTGTTTTCATTTCAAAATAATTAACTGCATGTGAAGCACTTTGAAATATCTAAGGGACACAATAACTCACTCAACAAATGCCAGTCTTTATTTCTTAAAAGGAACCTGTAAACCACGGATCATGCGGGAATGAGAGGCAGAGCAGGGAGAATGAGAAGATAATGAGAGTTGGCATGGATGAAAGATGGAGAATGGAAAATTGGGGGAGAAAGTGACTGGGCGGCGACGTAAGGGTCGGTGGGGAGAGATAGGGAGACAGGGAGAGAGACAGAAAGAGACAGAGACAGAAAGAGACAGAGACAGAGACAGAGAGAGACAGAGACAGAGAGACAGAGACAGAGAGAAAGAGAGAGAGAGACAGAGAGAGAGAGAAACAAAGAGACAGAGAGAGAGACAGTGAAAGAGACAGAGAGAGAGAGACAGATAGAGAGAGAGACAGATAGAGAGAGAGACAGAGAGAGAGACAGAGAGAGACAGAGAGAGAGAGAGAGACAGAGAGACAGAGAGACAGAGAGAGACAGAGAGAGAGAGAGACAGCGAGAAAGAGACAGCGAGAAAGAGACAGCGAGAAAGAGACAGCGAGAAAGAGACAGCGAGAAAGAGACAGCGAAAAAGAGACAGCGAGAGGCAGCGAGAGACAGCGAGAGAGAGTGAGAGACAGAGAGAGAGAGGCAGAGAGACAAACAGAGACAGACAGACAGACAGAGAGAGAGACAGACAGACAGAGACAGAGAGAGAGACACAGACAGAGAGACACACAGACAGAGAAAGAGAGAGAGAGAGACAGAGACACAGACAGAGAGACACACAGACAGAGAAAGAGAGAGAGAGACACAGAGAGAGAGACAGAGAGAGACAAGAGAGAGACAGAGACAGAGAGAGACAGAGAAAGACAAAGAGCAAAGATCTTTTCAAGTCCATGAAAGTAAAAGTAAATGGTGTTTTTAAATCAGCATTGTTACTGAGTTCTCTTTACCTTTTAAAATTACATTCTAATCTGTTATACAAAACAAGAAATCAATCTTTCCTCACTTATCCCTGTTCCAGGTTCCAAGTTAGATTAATTCTGCAGTCTTAATCTAGTTGACAGTAATGGATATGGTAGCATAGTGATGATATTGCTGGACTAGCAGCCTGGATTAATGATCTGGAAACACGAGTTCAAATCACCACTACAGGAGCTGGGGAAATTCAATTAATTAAATAACATCTGGAATAAAAAGCTAGTATCAGTAATGACCATGAAACTACCAGCTCATTGTAAAAACCCATCGAGTTTATTAATGCCTCTTCGGAAAGGATATCCATCCACCTCACCCAGTCTGGCCAACATGTAAAAAAAACCCTTCCCCATTAAATGGTCTCCATCATCACTTAATGAACGCAAAGGCATTTCTTCTAAACAGTAAACTATAGTTCAAATCTATTTGGGGAAGTGAGGGAATACTGAATTACAATAAGTTGTGACCATTTATTACCAGAAATACTTTGATGATAACCAAGACTAAAATGTAATTTCACAGATGTTAAACAATACAAGCCACAAGTTCAACAGAATTACAAGTTCAACAAATAAAGTGCAATTTTTCCATTCCCATCTGGTAAAAATCAGGAAATTCCCAAAGGAATGAAAGCAACATACTTCAAAGTTTTGTGTTGATTTAATATGTATATATTAATTTGTTCATGCGATGTGGGCGTCACTGGCTGGGCCAGCATTTATTGCCCATCCCTGTGGGCATTTACAAATGAACCACATTGCTGTGGATCTGGAGTCACATGCAGACCAGATCAGGTTGGTAGATTGCCATCCCTAAAGGACATTAGTGAACTTGATGGATTTTTTTTACAACAAAGGTTTGATGACAATGGTCATCATTAGACTTTTAATTTGAGATTTTCATTGAATTCAAATTTAACCATCTGCCATGGTGGGATTCAAACTTGAGTCCCCAGAGCTTTATCCTGGCTCTGTGGCTTACTAGTCCAGTGACAATACCATTACGCCACTGCTACCCTGGCGCAACATCACCAAGTAGTTTGAAGATACAAAGAAATCTCAAGCTACACAAGTCTGCTCCATAAAATGTCACTTCTTCCTTCCCACAGAATCATAGGATCCCTACAGTGCAGAAGAAGGCCATTCGGCCCATCGAGTCTGCACCAACAACAGTCCCACCAGACCCTATCCCCGTAACCTCCACTTATTCATCCTGCTAATCCCTCTAAGCTACGCAGCCCGGGACACTAAGGGGAAATTTAGCATGGCCAATCAACCTAACTCACACATCTTTGGACTTTGGGAGGAAACCAGAGCACCCAGGGGAAACCCACGCAGACACGAGGAGAATGTGCAAACTCCACACAGACAGTGACCCAAGCCAGGAATCGAATCCAGGTCCCTGGAGCTGTGAGGCAGCAGTGCTAACCACTGGTCCACCATGCCGCCCCATCCAAAAGCAAATGTGATGACCGGGGACAGATAGGACACCACTGGTCCACACAGTTCACACCAGCTCTCTGCTGCCTCCCGGAGGACGATTTCAGCTTCCAGCTCCTTGCTGTAGATTACAAAACTGCAGCACTAATGTATTTACTTCATGGAATATGGATCTCATGGACATAGCTCCTTTATCATCCAATTCAATTAAATCTGCCTTTGTAACATTCATATATTTGAAACTTTGTTCGATATCATTTTTTCCGCAAGTTGAAATAATGGCACAGGTTTCTGCTGAGTTGGGCCAATGAAGGAGCACCTGTAAAGGGGGTGGTGGGACCCGATTCCCGTCCCAATTCCCATTTCTGGCCACTTTTGCTGGCACTTGAAAAGGGTGCGAGTAGCCAGCCCTTGTCAGCCCCACTGTGGGGATGGACAGTTGAGACCCCCGTGCGATTTTTGAGGAGTCTAGCCCCTTCCATAACCACATGCGGCTCACGGCACCTCAGAGGACTCATGAACCATGGGGTGCACCCAGTGCCAAGTGGAGAACCAAAGGAAAAGAACAGCCACCTGCTCGATCAATTCTTTGATTGACCGGTCATTTGCTTTGAAATACAAAACAAAAAAATCTGTTTATTCAGTTTCAATAGTCAAACGTTATATAAGTAAGATGTGTTTTTACTGCAGGGCTGGATCATAGGCCTCTGTCCACAAAGTTAAGTTGACCATTACATTGATCAGCATTTTGTAAGTGCTAAGATACATTTGAATACTTTATCCATTTGGAAAAGTTCTATAATGCATTCAAAACTGAAGAAATCAGTGCTTGGAAACTGTAGTGTCATGACCTGAAGTGATTTAACTGCAGCACATTTGGCTACATGCAAATAAGAGGGTTGTTAATTTCAATATATCAATTACACAATTATCATGGAATCATACAGTGCAGAAGGTGGCCATTCGGCCCATTGAATCTGCACCGACTCTCTGAAAGAGCATCTGGCCCAGGTTCTATCCCCGTAACTTCACATATTTACCCTGATAATTCCCCTCGCCTACATTTCTGCTGGCCAAACCTACACATCATTATCATGATATTAACATTGGTTTTGGAGTTTAATGCTGGCTCCTTGGGGTTCCAGGCCATCCTGGAACTCACCAGTGGAAGTAAGTTGAAGACACAGTGAAAATTCAGGGGATTGAAATCATGATAGGATATATGCCAGTACACTGCTCTTTTCTTGCCTCGTTGTGTGAAAGGCTTTGTTCAAAGTGCATGTGCTGAGAGATGGCACACTTTCCAGGCGTAAGTTATTATGGTGCTTCGGAAGTCTGCTGTGCACCTTGGAGCTCTCATCCATCCTATCAACAGAGCTGTCACTCAGGACTTCAGATAAATGACCATCAGTCACACAGCATCAGCATCAACAGCTTCACTAGCTACAGTCCGCTGCTCACAGCTGCCACTGTCCAAGAGACGAAAACAGCAGAGAGATACATTTCATTGGAGGCCATATCCGGCACAGAGGATTTACAGAAGATAAATGTCCTCAATGTGGAGGCTCATGGCGTTGGTTCAGGTGGTGGCAGACGTTTGCAGTCTTCTCAATAATGACCCGTGAGTGCCAACTGGACTGGGTGTCCATGATTTGTCAGCAACTGTCAAAAGTAACCACTGCCCTCAACTTTTTTGCCTCCTGACCTTTCCAGAACTCATCCAGAGACATTTTCAGATTCTCACTGTCAACAGCACCCAACTGTGTAAGACAGGTGACCGACGGTTTCTTTACTGGGCTGTCAACTTGTTCAGCTTTCCATTTGACGACCTCAGCGGGCAGTTGAGTTTGCGGTAAAGGTGGATTTTTCCAATCGCTCTGCAAGCACGAAGAGTCTGGCTGGAATATCTCACATTCTCTGCTGCGGTCAGTAAGTATTCTGTTCATTGACACCCCCAACCCCCACCATTCCTACACCCCAGATAAAGCCTAACAGAACTCGGAGTGAAACGCACCCTCCCATGCAGCCTCTCCACCATCCACTCGTGTTCACCGCTGATGTTTCAGTGACCATGTGAAATTTCACTAAGAGTCTTACCGGCTGGTACATCTGCATGAGTCCTGTGATGCTGCATGTTGAGAGAGAATTACCTTTTCTGAGGAGTCCTCATCCTCATTGTTGAGCAGCTGGACAACCTCTTGTGGGACATGTGAAGGTCTCGTAGGAGATGAAACGCTACCAGTTGATACTGTTCTATTTTCTATGTTTCTATTCATAGTTTGAGGATAAGTGGTAAACCTTATAGGACTGAGATGAGGAGAAATTCCTTCACCCAGAGAGTGGTGAATCTGGAATTCACTACCGCAGAAAGTAGTTGAGGCCAAAACAATGTGATTTCAGGAAGAAATTAGATATAGCTCTTGGGGTAAAGGGATCAAGGGATATGGGGGAAGGAGAAATCAGGATATTGGTTTTAATGATCAGCCATGATCAAAATGAATGGTGGAGCAGGCTCGAAGGGCTGAATGGCCTACTTCTGCTTCTATCTTCTATTTTCTATGTTTATTGTGAGTCAGAATGCTTGATGTTATCATTCTGCACATGATCAAACTGGACTCACTGCTGTCATCAAGTCAACATGACTGAATGCTGCACGTTGCGGCTACCTGATATTTAATTCTGTCACTCGGTAATTCTGATCACCAGACACACCGAGATTCCACTGCTTCCTCCTCTGCACTTGTTAACTATGAGGACAGTGAAGGGGACATTCTGGTTCTCTGTCTCTCCTTTGTGTTCTGTGCTCTCTGCTGGAAGGAGGAAAAGGAGAGATCAATGAGTGAGAGTTTTGGTATGTGGTCAATGGATGGACAGACAACAGCGAGAGGGGATGGGTGTGCCTGAAGCATAAATTACTGTGACGTTGATGTGCTGGTATAGGCTTGAGAATGATGTGGAGATGCCGGCGTTGGACTGGGGTGAACACAGTAAGAGTTTTAACAACACCAGGTTAAAGTCCAACAGGTTTATTTGGTAGCAAGTATGCATCACAGGAGATAGGTCTCTATAATTCTAGCCAAATCCAGACTGCCTCAAACTATATCAGGTATTATGTTTCAACGTTTGGGATTTCTTTGGAAGTTGTTGCCACCAATTAGTCAAGTGTAGGTGTAGCAAAGAACATAAGCAGTCGTTTAACTCTGGTGTTATAACCAGCAGTTCTGAACATTGGCTGAGAAGGCAGAGTTAGTGGGGTTGGGGTGATATGCACATCAGGATATAAATTAATGTAGCACCTGCTTTGAAGTAGTAATACAAACATGAAATGTTAATACTGTGCCTGGAATTTTCCCATCCCGCCCACCACAGGAATTGTAGCGGGCCGGGGGTGGAGCGTGCAAAGGTCCGTTGACCTTGGGCAAGATTTTCCGGTTTTGGGGCGAGCGCGGCTGGAAAATCTTTCTCCACAGATGCTGCCAGAACTGATGGTTTTTTCCAGCATCTTCTGTTTTTATTTCATCTTTCCTGCGCTGCCTGGGTCATTGAAATACTTCGATAAAAGTAATATACTGCCGATGCTGGAATCCAGGGAGGTGTCACTGAACAAAGTCACAGCTTGAACAAAGGGCCATCCAGACACGAAATGTTGGCTCTATTCTCTCACTGATGTGGAGATGCCGGCGTTGGACTGGGGTAAGCACAGTGAGAAGTCTCACAACACCAGGTTAAAGTCCAACAGATTTATTTGGCAGCACAAGTTTTCAGAGTCTCGCTCCTTAACTGTCCTGGCTGGAGACAATACACATCCCTTTAACCTGTGCTCATCCCTCTCTCCACTCACATTGTCTGTACCTTTAAGACTTGATTACCTGTAAAGACTCGCATTCCAACCATTATCTTGTAAATTGAGTTTGTGTCTGTATATGCCCTGTTTGTGAACACAACTCCTCACTCACGTGAAGAAGGAACGAGACTCCTAAAGCTTGTGCTACCAAATAAACCTGTTGGACTTTAACCTGATGCTGTGAGACTTCTTTCTATTCTCTCCCCACAGATGCCGTCAGACCTGCTGAGATTTTCCAGCATTTTGTGTCATTGAAACACTTCCTCCATTATATCCGTGAGTGTGGCACAAAGTTCCTGCTGCTGATCTCTTGTGTCAACTCCAACAACGTTTCCTCGGGATCCCCACCTGGCTTCTTCCTCCCATCGCGAAGGAAAGGTGTATCCACCCGGGTCTCATAGGCCCTGGGAGGTGTCACTGGATCAAGTCACACCTTTGACTGTTTTGACTCCATTCTCCCACTTCCCTCTCATTGGCTCCCCCAACTCCAAATCCCTTTAAATTGCATGTGTGGAGTAGAACTTTAGGCGCTGGAGTTGAAATGGCGCTGTGTGGGTTGTCATCATGCCTGCAATTGCCAATCAGTCAAGAAACCCAGAGGCCTTCCGGTAACACAGTGGTTGGGTTAAAAGGCCACCAATACACGCACTGTAATGACGCCCGCTTTCCCAGACTAGAGGTCCCACCATCATCCCAGCAAGTGGCCAAATCAAAATCCAGCCCAGAGGCTCAGAAAGGAGAAAAAAAATCCAAACCAAAAGAATCTTAGGGCAAAATAACCCCATGAAAATGGAAAGAAATAGAAAATAACAAAAAGAAACGGGAGAAATATAAAATAAGACTAAGACGAGAATAGAGGGAAAACAAGAGAAATGAAAACAGAATTGTTAAAAACTGGCAACTGCAAAGTAAACTGAGCACAGAAACCCAGGGAAGATAAATTAAAATGGCAAAAGGTGTGGGCTGCAAACTGCTACCGTAGTTCATTGTTTCATTACGAGCTTAGAACTGAGGTTTCCAAACTGATCGAATATAGGACAACAGAAAATCTGGGTTGAGTTAAAATGCAATAACTTGCCCCGGGTTGAAGAAATGTTGTAAATCGTGACAATAAACCTTGAAAAAAAACGGCCATCATCTCAACTCAGAAAGATGCACTGGAGCCTCGGAATCCACCACACAGATCGAAAATCTCCATAAAACCAGGGGACTTAAGCAAACAGAATCCACAAACGGTTTATGTTTCGTTGTTTTGTGGAGCGAGAACAGATCAGATTCTCACAATACAGCAGTGATTTCATAAGCAGTAACATCACACCATTTGATCAAACAAGCAGTGACAATTATTTATTTTACCGACTATAATACCAGGGATTTCAAAGCTTTTAAACATTATCAAACAGTGGGTCGCACATGGTTTTGCATGGACATAAAGTTAAGTGGCTCACTGTTTCCAAATTCTCCCTCTCGTCTTTCTTTCCCTCCTACCCACTCTTCCTCGAAGCTCTGCTCTGAATGGGTTGAATATACCAGTGTCACTGTTTACACCACTGTAGTTGCTTCTTCCAGACTCCAGTCCCATTACAATGGCCCTACCACCCTGCAATGCATAATCCAGCTCCCCGATCTCTTAGAACGGTTGTACCTTCACCCTCACTCTGATAGTGTGTAATAACTTCCTGGACTCTAAACTTCTTTCAGCCACTCCCCATCATGTTCTCAATTCCTCCTTTCCCCTCTCTGCTGCATCAAAACACCTTTCTCCAGGTGCATTGCAATCTTCCATCAGCAATGCTCGATTTATCCTGTGCCCTCTCACTCTGCTTGACCTGAGCACTTCACTTTGTCCAGTGCTGTCAAACCCAGGCTGAACCGTTGTGGTACCATAAAACTCCAAGGCCCACTGTTCTGGCAAAGCCCAGGACCATCCTCAACCTGCAATGCTGTGAAAGTCTGTGACTCTTTCAAATTGTAGCTAGCCACCCAATGCTGGCCCCACTTCATCAGTACTGCCAGGTATCTAACTTCTGTTAGCTCAATTTTCAAGCCAGCTTGTTTATTCTCAGCTTTGAAATGCTGTTAGGAAATAGAGGTAGTTTAAATAATTTTTAGTTGTATTGTGTGTATTAGAAACAAGGTTTAAGTCTAAGCTGAATTTGTGTTTCTGCATCTGTGTGCTAAGGGTTAGAACTTCAATTAGCTTCATGTTATCCAAAGGTGCCTGCATGCCTATAATTTAGTTTCACTTTAAAGTTTGCCTGCATTCTAATTCATGGTTTATGGTGCAAAATCAATGATAGGCTTTTAAAAAAAAAAACTATGTTATTGTTTAGCAACCAGAGGTTCACACTGCAGAGCAGAAACAGTTGCTTTCAGTTTTGTACCAGGTCACCCAGAAGCAAGGCACCTTTCACAGAAACTGCCAGGCAGGACAAGAAACAAAGAGGCTGAAAGCAAATCCCAGAAGCGAAAGAAGAGTCAGAAACAAGGGAACGAAAAGAGGAGTCCCAGGAAGACTGAAGTAAAAAGAGCAGGGAACCAGAATCTGAACAAGCTACTTCTCACTGAGGTTAAAGGAGCAGAGAGGAGCTCCCTGTGAAAGACAGAGTTGCAAGGTGCAGATCTGGAGACTTCGGCTAGCGAGAAGCCAGACATCCAAAGTAATCCTAAGGTTGGTGACTTGTGAAGCAGCAGTGTTCTGTTGGCATGACTGGGTACCCAAGAGATTACGTGGAAGCTTGAGTGCACGTTGTAATCCAGGGCAGAGGAATACCAAAAGGGGAGGCTGAAACCCTGGATGTGGATCCTCGATGAAGGCACTTCGAGAAAGACTTGAGTGGGAGAAGATTTCAAAGTGTGTCATTTGAGAGTGGAGTTTGGAAACCCTTGTGTGGAAGCCAGAGTTCCAGTGACATCATTTGGCTCACAGTGTGATCAGCATCTGGAGGTATTTGATCAGAAATCCACAGAATCTGTTTTGGGTGGCATCTGTCGCTTAGTTTACGGGTGTGGTGTGTCTGACTACAATTTTCCTATTGGTTTATATGGACTGTGTACTTACTGAGAATATCAGAGTATAAGATTTTGTAACTTGCTTTATCCTTATAAATCTCCATGTATCTATAAAGGTGGGGTGAAAGGGTAGTGTGCTATCATTAATATTTTCTCGTTGAGTAAATGTTTTACTCTTTTGTTAAAAGTTAATCGGCAGTCCTGTGACTCTGTCCATCCACGTCTCCAAACAAAAAATAAAAGTTACAATCTAATGAGCCAGAGTTCCACTCTGGGATCTGACTGTCCAATATTATCAGCTGGGAAGGCAACAATGTCACTGGGTAAAACTGAATTATATAAGGAAAGCATAGATAAAATGATGACACATTTACAGTTTACACAGAATCATGCATCAAGTCATGTAACTTATTCCCAAAGTATAAATGGTTCATGAAAACTGGTGTCTGGCCCCTCTAAGGGGCAAGCTTCTGAAAGGGTCACATGACCCAGGCTGACCAATCAGAAACCGAGTTGGGGATTCACTTCAACATGTCTGGGGCTTGTCCCAGCAGTTAGATCCTGGAGGCGTGACTGAAAGCATCAAATCTACATTGATCTGGATATAGTTGTTACTGTTAATAAATGTTCTTTGTTCAATAATAACTGGTGGAGCCAAGTTATTACAAAAAACCATTTAATAAAAATGGAATTTGCCGTGTGTGGAGCAAAGGGTTAAAATCCGAAGCATACATACATGATATAATAATGATATCAGATCACATGCCAGAGAAAAACGAGATCTGGAAGGGGCAGAAGCTCCAACCTCACGTGGAGATCCACATTTATTAAAGACTAGCTGTAAATAAATAGTAATGGTTTAAAGAAATGGCGAGCTGGAGCAACATACTTTGGGAAAATAAACAATGCTGAAAAAGCCCAGCCACACAACAGAACATTGTGTTCAATCATTGTGAATTAGCAGACCTTACATTATGATCTACATAAATCAGTCCTCCTGTTATAAAGCAACAAATATTTGCCTCTTTGGAGCAATGCCACTGGAGTTTAAGTTTTTTAAAGTTTATTTATTAGTGTCACAAGTAGGCTTACATTAACACTGCAATGAAGTTACTGTGAAAATCCCCTAGTCGCCACACTTGGTGCCTGTTCGGTTACACTGAGGGAGAATTGGAGCACCCAGAGGAAACCAACGCAGACACGGGGAGAACCAGAATTCCAGACTCACAGTGACCCAAGCCAGGAATCGAACCCGGGTCCCTGGCGCTGTGAGGCAGCAGCGCTAACCACTGTGACACCGTGCCGCCCTGGATTGACTAATCAAATATTCAGACAAGGTATACACGTGACTATCAGAGCAAGTGTGTTAAAAACATTTGTATTCAGACATGTCTTCTCAAAAGCGATCTTCCTCCACACCCAAAGGAACTCAGCTCACAGGAAATGTAAAAAGATGAGTTCTCTGAAGAGGTGGCAAATTGCTCGCTTCCGACAAGCGAAATTAAAAGCTCTGTTTCTGAAGTCTTACAATCACCAGTGCTGCTGTTGTTGCAAACATAACGTAAATTCTTACTTATGAGTGAACCAACTAAAATTAAATGCATTCGCCAGATTACAAACCAAAATGACCCCGGTTAAAAATCAGGATGACTGCACCAGAATACTGGCAGGCCATGGAATCTTCCAGAATGTACAACGTCATACAACAAAATTAGAAGTCTAGTTTTTTTTTCTCTATTTATTGTATTCCCTGTGCCATAACCATCTGTCCCACAGTGGTGCCCTGCACAGAAATTGCAGCATTCTCTGAATGGGTAAACCATTCCCTCAACACCTCTGCAGATCTAAGTGTGTGATGATTGCATTGTAGATTACTCAAACTAACTGCTTCACTGCTGTCTTGTGATACCATCAACCTGATGCTGGCCTGGGGAATATCTATTCGTACTGAACCATAATCAAAGAATATGTTTGCAGACCTGGCCAATTTTCATTCTATAGATAATGCAAAGGTCTGGTGGTTAAAAAAAACGAGAGAAAACACATTATTGTACTTAAACACTAAAATAGGTAGCTTAACATGTTACAGTTCAGCTTTTAGAAGCAGTATGCATTCTTTTACATTCTGACTATAAAGTAATTTTAAAGTAATACATGTTTCTGATGAAACCTTTACTGCGAGAGACTCAGAACTACTTTTAAAAGCTAGCCAATCTGTGATCGCGGGCCATCAGTATCCTATTGCAGTCAGAGGTAACAATTTAGGATTAGTTAGAAATATTGGGGGAATTTTCCCACCCCGCTCCCCACGGGAGGGGGGGGGGGGGGGGGGCATGCAAAGGTCCGTTGACCTCAAGCGTGATTTTCCGGTTTTGGGACGAGTGTGGCCGGAAAATCCCGCCCATAAACTTAGCTTGGACCAGTGAGGGCAGCAAGTTACATGCTGTAGATAAAGGGAAAATGATAGATATACTGTACTTAGATTTCTAGAAGGTATCACGTCAAAGGTTACTGCAGAAAATAAAAGTTCACGGTGAAGGGGGCAACATATTGATGTGGATTGAAATCCAGCTAGCTAACAGGAAACAGAGTTGGCATAAATGGGTCTTTCTGGTTGGCAGGATGGGATGAGTGATGTGCCACAAGGAACAGTACTGGGGCCTCAAATCTTACAATTTATATAAATGACTTGGGTGAAGGGATTTAAGGTATGGTTGCTAAATTTGCTGATGACAAAAAAACTTGATGGGAAAGTAAATTGTGAAGTGCATGTAAGGCGGCTATAAAAGGACACGGATAGGTTAAGTGAGTGGGCAAAACTCTGGCAAATGGAGCATAATGTGGGCAATGATGAAACTGTCCATTTTGGCAAGAAGAATAAAAAGAAGCTCATTGTCTCAATGGTGAGAGATTGTAAAGCTCTGAGATGCAGAGGGATCTGGGTGCCTTCGTGCATGAATCGCAAAAGGCTAGTATACAGGTACAGCAGGTAATTAAGAAAACTAATAGAATGTTACAATGTATTGTGTGGAGAGCTGATTTCAAAAGTGTGGAGGTTATGCTTCAGTTGTACAGGGCACTGGTGAGACCACATCTGGAGTATTGTGCACAGTATTGGTGACCTTATTTAAGGAAATATGTAAATGCATTAGAAGCAGTTCAGATAAGGTCTGCTAAACTCAAACCAGGAATGGGAGACTTGTCTCATGAAGAAAGGTTGGAGAAAAATAAGGGGTCACTCATTTAAGACAGCGATGAGGAGAACGTTTTTTTCTCAGGGGTCATGAGTCTCTGGAATTCTCTTCCTCAAAAGGCAGTGGAAGTAGTCTCTTTTTAAAAATATTTTTAAGGCAGAGATACATAGATTCTTGATTAATGGGGGGAGCGGGGGGGGGGGCGATGAAAGGTTATCAGGGGTAGGAACGTGGGGTTGAGATCACAATTAGATCAGCCATGGTCTTATTGAATAGCTTAACAGGCTCGAGGCAGCAAATGGCCTACTCCTGCTCCTAATTAGTATGTAACTATTTTATATTCACAATTTAATGCCATTCAATCATGTTCGTACCTATAAGTTATGAAGAACAGATCTCTTAATCATGCATCTCCAGTAAATGTCATGATTTCATAAATTCCATCCTGACAAAATGCATTTTAATGTGAAGGAGAAGTGGGATTATGACGGTACTTGCTATATTTATTTAGGCGATTTAGTTCATAAAAAAGGTTTAAACTTAATTTGTCAACATCTTAACAGCAACTTTATTAACTTCATATATTAGTCAAAACGTACTCTTGAAGATTAAGTTTCTCCAATTTCTGCGGGTAGAAGTTACTCATTAATTCTTCTTCATCCCGAAGTTCCTGTTTAGTCAATAGTTTCGAATCCCCACGGATGTCTTTGGCTTTGCAGCTAAATGTCAAGATGTGCAATGTGATACGTTTTATAAAGCCCCAGAAAATAAGATGATGCAGATTCATTTGTTTAAACAAATGTTCTGTGTATTTCAGGGAACCATTGTTGAGCAAGTGTGCACACAGTGGCAAATATATTGGTATCTTTACTCAAAAGATGTAGTAAACAGACTCCTAAAGATATAGTAAAGAACAATCAGCATGGATTTCAAAAAAGGCCATGCTTGACCAAAATTAGCAAATTCTTTAAAGTTGCAACAGAAAGAGAAATTTGATGGAATGGATGTAATGCACAGACCATCACATGATTAATGCTGATGGATGGCAGTTTGACAACATCCTGGACCATGTCATTTGTCTTCTTAATGAGGATGGTCAAGCCAAACTTTACCAGCCTGAGATAATCTGTCTATTTTTTCTTATTCATTTTTATCGGATGTGGGTGTCGTTGGCTCGGCCAACATTCATTGCCAGTCCCTAGTTTGCTCTTAAAAAGATGGCAGGAAGGCACCTTCTGCAGCTGGCAGACAAAACTGTCTTCTTGAACCGCTGCAGTCCTTAGGTTCCGGAAGCAGCACCTCCCAAACCCACGACTACTATCATCCAGAAGGACAAGAGCAGCAGATAGCTCGGAAGACCGCCATCTAGAGGTTCCCCTCCAAGTCATTCACCATCCTGACTTGGAAATATATCGCCATTCCTTCACCGTGGCTGGGTCAAAATCCTGGTACTCCCTCCCTGACAGCACTGTGGCTGTACTTACACCACATGGACTGCAGCGGTTCAAGGTGGTAGCTCACCACCACCTTCTCGAGGAAAACTAGGGATGGGTAATAAATGCTGATCTAGCCCACAAATGAATTGAAAAAAAATCCCCAAGATGTAGGTGCACCAACAGTGCTGTTCGGGAGGAAGTTCCAGATTTTGACCCAGTGACAGTGAAAAGACGGCGATATCTAAAGGAAATGACGCTTAGAAAAATAATGAGCTGATTGGACAGAATCAAAATTAATTTAAGAAAGGGAAAATAGGTTTGCCAAATCTATTGGAGTTTTTGAGGATGTTACTTGCATTATGGATGAGGGGGAAACAGCGGACCAGATTGTTTGGACTTTCAGAAGGCTTTCGATAAAGTCCCACACAGAATGTTAGTTAACAAAATTAGTGCCCATGGCATACTGGTAATACCATGGTAATACGTGGTAATACCACTGGTAATACCATCTCCACATCATACTGGTAATAGGCATGGGTTGAGTATTGATCATGATGTGGAGATGCCGGCGTTGGACTGGGGTAAACACAGTAAGAAGTTTAACAACACCAGGTTAAAGTCCAACAGGTTTCAACAGACAGAAAACAGAGAGTAGGAATAAATGAGTCACACTCACGTTGGCATGCTGTGACTAGTGGCGTACCGCAATGATTAGTACTTGGGCCCCAGCTGTTCACAATATATATCAATAATTTGGATGTGGGGACAAAATGTAATATTTCCAAATTTGCAGATCACGCAAAACTAGGTGGAAATGTGTGAGGATGTTGCAAACAGGCTTGAAGGGGATTTGGACAAGCTTAGTGGGCAAGAACATGGCAGATGAGATATAATGTGGATAAGTGTGAGGTTATCCACTTTGATAGGAGGAACAGAGGTTCAGAATATTTCTTAAAGAGTGAGAGATTGGGAAGCGTTGATGCCCAATGGGATCTGGGTATCTTTATTCATAAGTAACTGAAAGCCATCACGTAGGTACAGCAAGCAATTAGGAAGGCAAATAGGTGTTAGCCTTCATCATAAGAGGATTTGACTACAGGAGTAAAGATGTCTTACTTTAATCATGTGTATATTGGTTGGATCGCATCTGAAGTATTGTGTGTAGTTTTGGTCCCCTATTGTGGATTGTCTCAGCTGCTGTGGTGGAACTTGTCACAGCTGTCAATATGTGAGCAGAGTTTTCAGAGCAGGTTTTTGGATGTGGGTTAATTTGAAGCCTCCTCACTGAGATGGAAGGTCTCAATAAAAATATATTTTTACGGCTTTGCAGGTACAGAACATCGACCAGGAATGTTAAAGTCTCAAGGAAGAACTCCTTGTGTAATTGAATTAACATTGAGTTAACATAGTGTGGTACTCATAAAAGGCTAGTATGCAGATGCAACAAGTAATTAGGAAAGTTAATAGAATGTCATCATTTACTGTTGTGAGGAGAACTGAATGCAAAAATAGGACAGTTATGCTTCAGTTGTATAGGGCACTGGTGAGACCTCATTTGGAGTCCTGTTTACTATATTGGTCATCTTATGTAAGGAAGGATGTAAATGCATTGGAAGCAGTTCAGGGAAGGTTTAGCAGACTAATACCGGAAATGAGTGGGTTGCCTTATGAGGAAAGGTTGGACAGGCTAGGCTTGTATCTGCTGGAGTTTAGAAGAGTAAGAGGCAACTTGATTGAAACATGCAAGATCCTGAGGGGTGTTGACAAGATGGATGTGGAGAGGATGTTTCCTCTTGTGGAAGAATCTAGATCTAAGGGTTATGAGAGGTTACCCATTTAAAACGGAGATGAGCCATTTTTTTCTCTTAGACGGTCGTGAGTCTTTGAAAAGGTGGCAGAAGCAGAAGCTTTGAACATTTATAATACAGAGTTGGGATAGATTCTTGGTTAGCAAGGGGGTGATAGGATATCGGGGGTAAGTGAGATGCAGATTTGAGGTTACTCAAGCTAGAAGGGCTGAATGGCCTACCCCTGCACCTTGTTCGTATGTTCGAAGCTCTGCCGAGTGCCTTCTTTTATTGTCCACTGTACACAGTATAAAGCATATCTTAACTCTCACAATATCTTTTGCTAGTTAGAAATAGGGCCCAGATTATATCATCAGGGTCCAATTTGCATATTAATGAAAGGATGACCTTCCCCACGCCCATCCTCCTACCTTGCCTCCACATCCTCATCCTACTAGTTTCTGGCAGATGTTTCTTCCAGAGTGCGTTGACATTGATGGCCAAACAGAACGTTACTGGTCAAGTTCCCCGTAGCATTTTAATTGCCCACCTACCCTGTCTCCGCCAGATGTACAAGGGTTAAAATTGTTCTTTATGTTCAAGAATACATTGAAGACAGGCTCCGATTTGCATTTTTGTATT
This sequence comes from Mustelus asterias, assembly GCF_964213995.1. Taxonomy (NCBI): domain Eukaryota; kingdom Metazoa; phylum Chordata; class Chondrichthyes; order Carcharhiniformes; family Triakidae; genus Mustelus; species Mustelus asterias. The sequence continues at coordinate 78,556,134 of NC_135812.1, read as the reverse complement.
CAAAATGTTCCCTGCTCCTGATCTAATAATGATATTTGATTTATTGTTGTGGTACCCCAGCAAGCACAGAGCTAACGTGACAGGAAACGTTATGCTTGGGCCAGCATTTTCGTAAAATGCCGCGATAAAAATATCAAAAATTCAAATCTTCAACCATCGAATGATTAATTCACTCTATACCTAAAACACAGGAATAATTATTTGACAAAATGATGATGAGAAACTACTCAGTCAGCCACAAATACAGCGAGTGTACTGACTATTCATTCACTTTTACTTATGTTGGGAGGAGATGGGTATCAGTGAAATCCACATCGAAATTAAATCTAATTAATTAACAAAAATGAATGGAGAGAAGCAATATATTGTTCAAGACAAGGAGGTTTTTGTCAAACACACAGTGTAAGTGGAAAATCATGAAATCATAGAAACCCTACAGTGCAGATGGAGGCCATTTGGCCCATCGAGTCTGTACCAATCACAATCCCACCTAGGTTCTATATATCCCCACAACCACACACATTTACCCTGCTAATCGCTCTAACCCCCCTACACATCCCAGGACACTAAGGGACAATCTAACATGGCCAATCAACCTAACCCGCACATCTCTGGACTGTGGGAGGAAACCCACACAGACACGGGGAGAATGTGCAAACTCCACGCAGACAGTGACACAAGCCGGGAATCGAACCCAGGTCCCTGGAGCTGTGAGGCAGCAGTGCTAACCACTGTGCCACCGTGCCGTGAAGTTGAAATAGAACAGTGATATCAAAGCTTTTGTTCTTAAGCATATTACGAATTAAAACCCATTTTACCATTCATCTGGATGTATGAAAAGTAACTAAGAATAGCAGATCTTATTGTTCGTATTTGAGTTACGGTGCAGTTATCATGTTACAAATTTTGGAAAAGTGATTGTGAAGTTCATATTTTTAAAAACGTTGGACAGAGTTCAAAGGCTGTTCTCAAAATGGCTCCCGGCTCGAGACAGAATTGTGGATTTCCATAATCTTCCTCTTATTTCCTGAGGAGACAAGGGTATTTCTCAGACAAGCACATTTAAAATTCAATGACAGTTCCAAAAGTGTAAACAGAAACTCATTGGCCAAAATTTTACCGGCTCGCCCGCCACAGGTATTGGAGTGGGCGAGGGATGAACAGTTTTTTTATTCATTCGTGGGACATGGGCATCGCTGGCTGGCCAGTATTTATTGCCCATCCCTAGTGCCCTTGGAGGGTAGTTGAGAGTCACAATGTCGTGACTCTGGAGTCACATGTAGGCCAGGCCGGGTAAGGATGGCAGATTTCCTCCCCGAAAGGACATTAGTGAACCAGATGGGTTTTTCCGACAATCAACAATGGTTCCATGGGCATCAGTAGATTCTTAGCTCCAGATATATATTTTTTAATTCAAATTCCACCACCTGTGGGATTCGGACCCAGTCCTCAGAACATTAGCTGTGCTTCTGGATTAATAGTCTAGCGATAATACCACTAGGCCATTGCCTCCCTGTCATGGGAAGATCCATTGACCGCGGGCGGGATTGTACGGTTTCGGGACGAGCGAGGCCGTAAAACCCCACGCCACTGACTTGATGGTTTTTCCTCCAATCACAAAGGCACTAACTGAGAAGTCACTGTAATGTGCGAACAACTTTGACCCTCTTGAATGCTACAGGGGTTAAGGAGACTTTGGATATTACCACTTGCTTTGTACAGAAAGTGACTCAATGTTCTGGTAAAGGTCACATCATAATGGTAGCCATCTTGATCCACAGAGAACCACCTTGAAGAAACTTCGACCCAGGAATAGACAGAGAAAGGCATCTAGAAACATTCTGTTCTATGTAACTTGGTAGTTTAAAAGTGCCATTCCTGCAGAACCAGAAGGAAGGAACCTTCTCTCCTCTCCGTAAACCACCATTCCATCTACTATGCTCACCTGTTAAGGCAATATCTGGCAATTCAACAGTGGAAGTCATCGCAGCTGCAGAGACAACTCCACAACCTCAAGACCGTCACTTCACACAATGCAACACTTTGACTTCAAAAATAATCAGGCCTGCACCCGATATGGATTAAACTGATCTGGGCAGAATTTTCCAGTCCTGTCAGCAGAAGGTAGCTGGGCGGGCAGAGAAACTTAATTTGGTGCAAAGTCAAAAATCAGTTTCCCAATGGAGGGATGAGCTTTAGCAATGACGTTAAATGATGCTAAAAGTAGACTAGTTTATTACGCCTCAAGATCACTCACAGACACAGAAAAAAGATAAGCTACAGTTGACAAGGGAGCACTGGCAGCAAAACAGAATAAATTCTCACATACGTGATGGGTTCGGGGTTTAAAATTGAAACCGACCATCAACCTTTGTCATTCTTTTGAACATGAAGGAGAGTACAAAGATGTTGCTTAGAATTCAACAATTCCAACTGAGACTAAGGAGATATGATTCAGTAACTGAGTATGTTCTGGGAATGAGTTTCATCGAGGAAGTGGAAGCATATACATCACTCATTACCAAACACAGAAACTAGAAGCAGGAGTAGGCCATACGGCTCTTCAAGCCTGCTGCGCCATTCATTATGATCATGGTTGATCATCAAATTCAATATCCTGATGCCCCCCTTCCCCCATATTCCTTGGTCCCTATAGAAACAACATCTACCAGCTACTGCAAGGAAGCTAAAAGGGACAAATCAAGCCCAAAGCAAGATGATGAATGTGTCCAGATACAGGAACAATGTCTGGAAGGATGGCCAGATTATACTCCCAACGACCCAGTACTCTGAACAGAGAAAGCACATCACAATCATTGGTGATCTCCTGGCTTTTAGTGACAGAATAGTTATTCTGAGAACATTACAGCTTGATATTCTTCAAAAAATTCATCAAGGCTACTTAGGGATAGCAAAACGTCAAGCAGGAGCCCAACAACCAGTCTGGAGGTCAGGCATTACTTGTTATTTCCTTAACCTCAGGAAGAGTCCAAGAGAACAAGATCAGGGAGACTTGTCAAGAACTAATTTCCAATTGCCTTGCTGTGCAGTGAACAGGCAAGAGAAAAGACAACCACTATCACAGTCCACTTTTCCATCAAAGCTATGGGACTGCCCAGAAATGAATTTATTTGATTTAAAGGGAAGATATTTCATACTATCATTTATTATTACTCTAAATGGATTGAAGTGAACAGATGGCACAGCTTCATGGTGGAAGCAGTCACTCACTGAAGAGAATCGATACAGTGCATGGCATCCTGAACATTGTAGTGTCAGACACTGGTCCACAATTTGCTAAAGAATAATTCCATGACTTACATAGAATCATAGAATCACAGAATCTCGACAATGCAGAAAGAGGCCATTTGGCCCATGAGTCTGCACTGACCTCAATCCCACCCAGGTCTTATTCCCGTAACCTCACATATTTACCCCCTTGACACTAGGGTCAATTTAGCATAGCCAATCAACTTAACCTACACATCTTTGGAGTGTGGGAGGAAACCAGAGCACCCAGAGGAAATCCACACAGACACGAGGAGAATGCACAAACTCCACACAGACAGAGTTTGTGAAGGAATAAGGATTCATTCATGTGATTAGCTCACCTCAGCATTCTCCAGCAGGTGGAGAAGCTGAAAGAAATGTTCAAACCATCAAAGAATGAATGGAGATCTCAACTTAGCTATTCTTAGTTATCAAACCTCACTGCGAGAAAATAAGCTCCCACCATCAGAGTTAATGGGACATTGGCTGTGACCACAACTTCCAGCACTGCAACAGAATCTAGAACAAAATCTCACCTTGTCTGGCCATGAGAGAGTTAAATAGCATTGGGAGCAAACAAACTTCTAACTTCAACCTCAGGCACAGAGTACGAGTCTCATTAGTGCTGCAACCCAGGGAGAGTAGGGATACGAGTCTCATCAGTGATGCAGCCCAGACAGAGAGTAGGAATACGAGTCTTATCAGTGTTGCAGCTCAGAGAGAGAGTAGGGATATGAGTCTTATCAGTGATGCAGCTCAGGGAGAGAGTAGGGATATGCAACTAACGGAAGGAAGGCACAATAATAGGAAGAGCTCAATGACTGAGATCTTACAGGATTGAGATGGGCCAGGGAAATATTAGGTGAAACGTCAAAGTCTTAAATTCCTTGGGAAGAAAGCCAATAGAAACTTGGGCTTACAATTCAGATCCAGATGGAGACAATGAACAGGAAACAAGGCAAAGTTTTACAACCACCTAGGAGAAGGACACGCACATCGAATGGAGAGTGTAGAATGTCCTTAACCTCAGGAAGAATTCAAGAGAACAAGATCAGGGAGACTGGTCAAGGACCTCTGAGATGAATCTAATGAAGTCTGAGACATTGGGTGGAGATATAGGAGGAAGTATACAGTTAGGATATAGACTAGGGAGAGATATAGATTAAAGGATTATCAGAAGCACTTCATGTTGATGTAACTATAATTTAATCACCCAAGACTAAATAACAGAGATCAGGAGGAGGAGGTGCCCAACCTCGTGCAGAGCTTCTTAGGTGTACATGGAGTGGAACATAAATAATAATTCTTTTAACAAACTACAGCATTGAGTAGCTCACTTAGGAAAACCTCAAAGAACCATACCTGGACAATGAACACATGACAAAAGAGTGAAAGTCTTCCTATGCACGCTGATGGTGCCCTGTGTGCACCCTTTTTATCCAGAAACAGCATATGGGTGGCTTGGAATAGGCTGCAGTGTGCAGCAATCACCTAGAGCAAAGCTCCAAAGCAGGGTCATTTTGTGACCAACTTGTCTGGTTATGGAACAAAATAGCTTGTCAAAGTTGCCATCTTGGGTCATATGAGGAGGCCACTTAGGAGAGAATGACTCCGAACCATGGAATAAAAACCCAATCCACCGGACAGGATGAAGTAATCTTAATCAGTTCGAACCCACTTTCAATTAAACATGTGCCACATCATAAAACAACAATTCTGCCTTATTCATAAAGATAACAAGATGCATTAGCGCAGAAAATGTAACAATGGACATTATTTTTTTATTTATTAGTCACAAGTAGGCTTACATTAACACTGCAATGAAGTTACTGTGAAAATCCCCTCGTCGCCACACTCCGGCGCCTGTTCAAGTACACTGAGGGAGAATTTAACGTAACAAGAATATTTCCTTGAATTTATTTAAGCGTTAGCTTAGTAAGATAAAATGTTCCTACTGAGGTTACCACAGTAGGTCATGTACCTGAGCTGAGAGATCCTGATATTGATATTGAGTGAGTAGCAAATACTCCTCCGCCCGGGAGGGAAATTTGAAGAAAACAAGGTCCCAAAACACCTCCAAGGAGTTTCAAGCATTTTACTTGAAGATTGAGAAAATGCAAGGAGGGTGGAATAAAAAAACTCATACCTATCCGAGGCTCCACGGTTCTGTTGGCAAGTTCATCAACAAACACGAATCGCCCACCACCAAAATCAGTCCGATAGTCAGAGAGATACAGCAGTGAGGTATAGTCAAATGATCCGTATGTCACCTGTGATAAACATCAGAGTAACAGGTCAGATTTAGTTCCTGTTTGAGCTCCAGGGAGAAGAAGCACCATTTAACATTATCCGCGGTAATGAGTTGATAATGTTTTGAGCTCATTTGTCAAACTGTCAACAAACGGAGTGCGATAGCATAATTGTTCATCACTCACAACCTGATATTCCTAACACCGTGGGCATACATCCAAATAAGTGGTAAAATGTTCCTACATAATAATTTTCAAAACTGTCTGGTTATAAATTAACCAGTCAGTCATCATCTCATCGCAATTTGTAGGATTCTACCGAGTGAAATCTGGCTTCTGCATTTGTCCACATTACAACAGTTACTGTGACGCATTTCGGAGCATTTATGGCTTCCAGTTTCTGGAGAGTCAATGAAATGTCAAATCAATACAAGATTTTCTTTACACATTACATGTCTCAGCCTATAGTTTCGACACTTGCAGAGCTTTTGTGATCGGGTAACAACATTTTCAATCTATTAGTGTAAGAGGTCCAGGCAATATCAGAACAAAAAAAAAATTCAATATTTCCTTACCATTTGTGCATCAAATATTGCACACTATAAAAAAAAAATCAGCCTGGAAAAAGATGCTTGTGAATTATTTGAGTTGCTGATGCATTCTTGTCAAATTCCTCTGTCTGTTTTTTCTGACATAGGCATTAAATCATTCATTTTAATGCCCTCTTTCAGTTTGCTTTTTTATGAAGGAAAAGGTGATTTTTTTTTACAATGAGGTTATATCCTCACATTGATCACTCAGCAGTAAGACAATGACACCACTCAAATCAGCAATGCTCTACATAAGGCAACTGTGGAACCAAAGAAACTTGCAGAAGAGAAAAGGGCATCAGCTAAGCGATGGAAGATGTTGTCGGCAGTGCTATTCACCAATAACCGGCCCACTGATAATGAGTTTGAGTCTGCCAGGACCACTCAGCTACAGACTACATGACAGCCTTGATCCAAATATGGAAAAAAGAGCTAAGTTCCAGGGGTGAAGTGACACTGATTGCCCTTAACATCGAGGAAGCGTCAAATCATCTGGCATCATGAAGCCCTAAGGAAACTGAAGTCAATGGGAGTGAGGGGGAAATTTCTACACTGGCTGTTTTCATACGTAGCACAAAGAATGATGGGTGTGATTGTTGGAGGCCAACCATTTCAGCCTCAGGGCACTGCTCCAGGAATTCCTCAGGGTGGTGTTCTAGGCCCAGGCATCTTTGGCTGGTTCGACAATGACCTTCCCAACATCATACGGTCAGAAGTGGGAAATTTTGCTGACGATTACACAATGTTCAGCACCATCTGCATCTCTTGGATACTGAAGCAGTCTGTATCCATGTGCAGCAGGACCTGAATAACATTCAGGCTTGTGTTCATCAGTGGCAAGTAACATTCAAGTCGCATAAGTGCCAGGCAATGTCCATCTCCAACAAGGGAGAGTCTAACCATTTCCCTTTGACACTCAACAGCATCACCATTGCTGAATCCCTAACCATCAACATCCTAAGAGTTTACCATTGATTAGAAACATAAATGCACCAGCCACATAAATACAAGAGCAGGTCAGGAGCTGGGGATTCTGAGGCAAGTAACCCCCGACTCCCAAAGTCTTTCCACCATCTACAATGCACAAGTCATGAATTTTTAAAAAATGTATTCATGGGATGTTGGCATTGCTAGCAAGGCCACCATTAATTGCCCATCCCTAACTGGCCTTGAGAATTTGGTGAGCTGCCCTTTTTGAACCACTGCTGCAGTCTGTGTGTTGCAGGTACACACATGGTGCTGTTAGGGCAGGAGTTCCAGGATTTTGACCCAGTGACTATGAAGGAACAGCGATATATTTCCAAGTCAGGATGGTGTGTGACTTGGAAGGGAACTTCTAGGCAGTGGCATTCCCATGTACCTGCTGTCTTTGTCCTTCTAGATGGTATTAGACGTGGGTTTGGAAGTTGTTTTCTAAGGAGCCTTGGTGAGTTCCTGCTATGCATCTTGTAGATTATACACACTACTGCCATTGTGTGTTAGTGGTGGGGAGAGTGAATGTTTGTGGATGGGGTGCCAATCAAGCAGGCTGACATTCATCTTGGATGGTGTCAAGCTTCTGAAGTGTTGCTGGAGCTGCACTCATCCAGGTAAATGGAGAGTATTCCATCATATTTGTAAGTGGAAAGGCTTTGGGGAGTCAGGGGGTGAGTTACTTGCCGCAGGATTCCTAGCGTTGGACCTGCTCTGGTAGCCACAGTATTTATGTGGCTAGTCCGGTTCAATTTCTGATCAATGGTGACTCCCAGGATGCTGATAGTGGGGAAAACAATAATGGTAATGCCATTGAATATCAATGACCTATGTTAAATTCTGTCTTGTTGAACATGGTCATGGCCTGGCATTTGCATGGCAGAAATGCTGCTTGTCACTTGTCAGCCCAGATTTGGATATTACCCAGTTCTTGCAGCATATGGACATGGGCTGCTTCAGTATCTGAGGAGTCGGGAATGGTGCTGAACATTGTGCAATCATCAATGAACATACCCAGCTCTAACCTAATAATGGTAGTAAGGTTACTGATGAAGAAGCAGCTTAAGATGGTTAGGCCCAGGACAGTATCCTGCAGAGATGTCCTGGGACTGAGATGATTGACTTCCAACAATCACAACTGCTTTCTCTTGTGCTAGGGATGACTCCAACCAGCAGAGTTTTCCCCCGATTCCCACTGACTCCAGTTTTGCCCGGGCTCCTTGATGCCACACACGGGAAAATGCTGCTTTGATGTCAAGGGCAGTCATTCTCACATCACTTCTGGAATTCAGCTGTTTTGTCCAAGTTTGAACCAAGTTGTATTGAGGCTATCAGCTGAACGATCCAAGTGTAACCCAAACTGAGCATCAGTGAGCAAGTTATTGCCAAGCAAGTGCCACTTGATAGCACTTGATGCACCATCAATCAAGCAAAGACTAGTTTGTATGCCAGAACAAATAGGCTTTTATTAACAAGAACTTGGAGCCATCCCTGTCAGAGATCTGGTCCGTACTAAAGGCTAGGGGGAGGAGCCATCGCCTTTATACCCGGACCAGGGGGAGGAGTCTTGGGCGGAGCCGGCAGGGATATGCCACATATATAGATAATAACAGATACTAACTAACAGTGGTTAACCACAACAGATAACAGCTAACAGTGGTTTACCTCAGCACTGTCGACAGCCATTGCTTTACTGATGATTGAGGGTAGACCAATGGGGCAGTAATTGATTGTGTTATGGAATACTCTCCACTTGCCTGGATGAATGTGGCTCTAACACGCAAAGTTTCACATTATCCAGATGTGTCAGCACACTTTCCATCAACCTAAACAATTACTCCCTCCACCACCGACACATAGTGGCAGCAATTTGTACTACATACAAGGTACTATATGCAGCAACTTGCCAACCCTCCTTCAAGTTCCAAGCCTGTGTTCTCTGCCACCTAGAACACAAGTGCAGCTGGCACAATGCAAACACCACTGACTGTAAGTTCCCCTCCAAGTCACACACCATCTTGACTTGGAACTACTCAATCCTGCTCCGCCATTCATTAAGATCCTGGTTGATCTGTTTGTGTTTGTAATTCTACATTCCCATCTACCTCTGATAACTTTTTATTCCTTTGCCCTTGGGAATCTATCTACCTCCACCTTAGAAATATTCAATGACCCCGCCTCCACTGCCTTCTGATGCAGAGAGTTCCAAAGTCAGACATCCTTCTGACAGAAATAATTTCTAAAGGGCTACCCCTAATTTGAAAACAGTGCCCCCTAGTCCTGGGCTCACCCACAAGAGGAAACATCCTTTCCACATCTACCTTACCAAGACAGTTCAAGACTTTTTATACATCAATTAAGTTAACCCTCACTCTTCTAAACTATATCATCACTACTTCATCATTGCTGGGTCAAAATCCTGAAATTCCCTCTCCAACAGCAGTACTTGTGTACCTACAATACAGATAGATAAATTTTTGAACAGTAAAGGAATTAAGGGTTACGGTGAGCGGGCGGGTAAGTGGAGCTGAATCCAAGAAAAGATCAGCCATGATCTTATTGAATGGCGGAGCAGGCTCGAGGAGCCAGATGGCCTACTCCTGCTTCTAGTTCTTACGTTCTTACAACACACTGGGTTGCAGTGGTTCAAAAAGGCTGCTCACTACTACTTTCTCAAAGGCAAATAATGCTGGCCAGCAACATCCAGTGAATAAATAGCAAAAACAAGCTAAAAGTGTGTAGAATAAAACCCCAGTCCAATGAAAAGACTTTTCCCACGCTTAGCATGCATTGCTCATTTTTAAAGCCAAACTTGACCTATCTTTTTGGCCCACATTCAGAATCAATACATCACTTTTGCGAGCTCAACGATGCCTCGGTAAACGATACATTCCTTTGACTAGGAAGAACCTCCTGATTCAGACGCTGCTGAGCATGGAGCACTAACTTACTTCCCTGAAATCTGGGAACTGTTTCAGACAATCACTTTCAATGGCCTTTGCAACCAGTGAAGCAGGGTTTCTTTTATTCTCAGAAGGAGGAACAGAGAAAGACAAGCATCAGAACCATTAGAGATGAGAATGGGCCAGTGGTAAAAGCAAATGAATTTCATACTGGGAAAACTGCTGTATGCAAAAAAATCAGGAATATTTACTTTATCTAGCGGGGGAGAACTTTATTTTCCTTCTACGAAAAAGATATACTTTATTTAGCAGGGGATTAATCTGGTTTAGCATTCCTAATCTGTATTTCTACCAATTTTAGTGGCTCTTATATTTTGATTGACACGATCAAATGATTCCCCCAAATGTTCCAATGTGAGCTTTGACAGAGCATGTCTGCAAACTGCATGTTCCATCACAGTGAGTTGTTCCTGAACCTCCCTACATTTCCCTCAGCCTCACTTGTTTCCTCTCTTCATCCCTCTCGCCCTCTTACGCAATATTACATAGGGGATTTTCACAGTAACTTCATTGCGGTGTTAATGTAAGCCTACTTGTACCACTAATAAATAAATTTTTTAAAAACTAAAAAAAACCAAATTTTCAATAATGCTAACAATGACCACCTTCATAAAGAATTATAGTCCATTTTCATCTCACTGACCCAAAGTCGCTCAGGTTAGTTTTTAGCACCCCTATTAAAATCCAAGAGAATATCCGCAAAGAGCACAGACCGATCAGCAATCTTACGAGTCTATTGTCTGCGTGTCTCGCAGTGTGGGAGGGGGCGCGCCGCTTGCTGGTGGCAGGATCTTACGGTCTCGGCGAAGTCAACGGGGGTTTGCCACTGAACGCTGGGAAACATGCAGCAGGGGTGTGCCGTCGGCAGGGACCATAGGATCCTGCTGGCGCAAACGGCAGCCAAATTTCGGCATATATATCTCTACAGCCAGATTGAACACAACTCAAGGACAACTCAGAATGAAAGACAGTTCAAAAGCTGAACATGAAATCAGATTGCACATCCTGGGGATTTACATATAAATTGAACCAGGACTAACAACGGAACAATGTGAATGATAAAGAAAGAATAATTGCTAACAGCGCACAAAATGTTCCGGAAATTATAATTATGCGTTACTCTTTCAGGGCAATACTTAGCAATTAGAATAATGGTAAATGGTGGGGTTTGATAAAGTGGTAACAATAATTCATAATTATAGCTCTGACAGTGATATACAAATGAGACTGCTGTGGAATGCAATCAAGCCAGAGCAGTGTGATAAAGGGACTCTGAAATTGCTGTAAAATTTGGAATTTCTGTCTGCAGCAATGATAGATTAAATTATAAGGCTGAATATTTAACCATTTGAATTCCTCTGATTCAGAGATTCAGGAGCTAATGCTACTCATTGGCAAAGCCAAGCCAAGCCTCCACATTCTGTTTAGCTCAAAAATGACCTGGGTGGGATTGTGGTCGGTGCAGACTCGATGGGCCGAATGGCCTCCTTCTGCACTGTAGGGTTTCTATGATTTCTATGATCATGCGGGAGACGCAGTTACTGAAAAGCAATCACATTTCTAGGGATCCCAGTTATCCTTGACAGGAATATTTCCATATAACTCTTAAAGGTCAGTATCTCTTTCTTGTTCTGAATTATGTATTGCAAAAGAAAATCCACAGATATCGATTGCCACATATTGCTGAACATTTCTCCCAATAGTTTCTCCAACTCCTACACTATCATTCGTGGGACATGGGTGCCGCTGGCTGGCCAGCATTTATTGTCCATCCCTAGTTGCCCAAGGGCAGTTGAGAGTCAACCACATTGCTGTGGCTCTGGAGTCACATGTAGGGCAGACCAGGTAAGGACGGCAGACTTCCTCCGCTAAAGGACATTAGTGAATTTGATGGCCTTTTACTACAATCAGTAGATTCTTAATTCCAGATATTTTTTATTGAATTCAAATTCCGACCATCTGCCGTGGTGGGATTCAAACCCAGGTCCCTAGAACATTAGTTGAGTTTCTAGATTGATAGTCTAGCGATAATACCACTAGGCCATCGCCTCCCCTTTGATGCAATATGAAGGCGATCAGTTCAAAAACATAATTGCCAAATTTGCAATAGTAGGTATCTTAATATACGTCAATCTTTTCAAAGGTCTTCAAATGCTGATATCTGTATCTAATATTATTTCACATTTTAAATCTGAAAAGTGCAAAGACTGTTTAACCACACGATGCCAGCTTTTGTAGTTTGGCTGCCTTTATTAAAGTATTTACTCATTTTAAGAGTTTGGTAAATATTCAAGAATACATTTTTGACGCTGATAATTTGTTCTCATCACTTTGCAGTAAGTCAACTTCTCTCGTAAGCAAATTTTACACAGAACCACAGAAAGGTTACAGCACAGAAGAAGGCCATTCAGCCCATCTTGTCTATGCCAGCCCAATGGCACCCATGTGCCCTTTCTAATCCCACCTTCCTGCACCAAGCCCATAGCCCTGTAAGGTGGAGATCCAGGTACTTTTTAAAAGGGTTTAAGGTCTCTGCCTCCACCACCAACTTGGGAAGCGTATTCCAGACGCCCACCACCCTCTGCGTTAGAAAGGTCTTCCTCAAGTCCCCTCTATACTTACTGCTACACATCAATATAAATGTTTTACCCAGAGAAACATGGGATCTTAACAGCTCGGAAATGGTGTTCTAAAAAAGAAGAGTGCCACATTTGCCTCAAAAATTTGGAGTTCTAACCTCTTTACTGAGGACTAACTTACAGCGGGGGGGCTGAGAAAGAAAAAGGGAGTTAAAGAACACAAACAGAGTCAGAGGCCAAGGCCTTTGTTTCATGATGCATCCTTTGGCATATGTGGCACGTGGATTCAGCAGATATCCGTTAAACATGGTACTGCTCGCAAACATGGATTTTGTTAGGCATGTTGTAAATTGGAATTCAAAATGCAAACACGGGCATTGAAAAAATAATGGAATTGACTGTGCCAACAAGTTACTCTTCTAGTTCAATGTATAACTAAAGATTCCTTTTGGAGAGGCTTAGCAGGCATGTACATTTCTACTCTCCAATCACATACAAGATGTGGGAGCATGATAGATGTACATTTCTACTCTCCAACAACATACAGGATGTGGGAGTATGATACACTCTTAGACCTGGCACTGCTGTCCAATAGTCAATAGCATCAATTTTTATTTCATGTAGGACTGAGGTCACAGCAGAACTTTACAGGATTATAGAGGAACTGTGATCATAAGTTAGATTAAACAAAAAATATGGCAAAATTTCAACAACAGTGTCTTTTGTTTGATTAGTCCTTCAGAGTAGCAATTGATGTACTTATTGGCTGAACAATTTTTAATGTACTCTTTAGTGTAGCACTGAGAAAGGAAACCCTGCATTTCATTTTCCTGTCAACACCTAAGTTTCCAGGGAAAATTATCCACCGCAGTCAAAAATTAATAAATGTAAAACAAACTGAATGCTTGGATTATATATGTGAATCCACAATGTCCAAATAAGGCTATGAAATAAATGTTAGAAGTCATGAATTGCTTTGCTAAAATGTGTGTGAAAACATTGCTTACTGAATGAAACTTTTGCCAGAAGGACAATATAAAACTATCATGAGAGACCTTTAAATTTATGGTTGGGTCTCTGCATTTAATATACATCAATAGTGATTTCCAATGCACTTAAGGGTTATCTCCCCCAGGCAAGTACACTGAGAACTGGAGAAGCCGACAACGTTATACTATCAGAAAGTCAACATTCAGAATTAATACTGCCAAAAAGTTTCAAGTTTATTTATTAGTGTCACAAGTAGGTTTATATTAACACTGCAATGAAGTTACTGTGAAAATGCCCTAGTCGCCACACTCCAGCACCTGTCGGGTACAGAAGGAGAATTTAGCATGGCCAATGCACCTAACCAGCACATCTTTCAGACTGTGGGAGGGAACAGGAGCACCCAGAGGAAACCTACGCAGACACGGGGAGAACATGCAGACCCCACACAGTGACCCAAGCCGGAATTGAACCCGGGTCCTTGGCGCTGTGAGGCAGCAGTGCTAACCACTGTACCCCGTGCTAGCCCTATAACATATTTCTCCTGTAACATAAACCAAAAGACACACATTTTAGTGAAAGACAAAGTTCAACTGGCCAATATCAATAGTTCTGAGAAATATTTCTATTTACCTCACTAAGGCTCAATCTGTCCTTTAAAAGTAAGTATACCCTCATTACAGTACTTTTGCGATGGAGAAAGTACCAAAATACAGTGAAAAAATATCAGATGTCCTGTCAGCCAATGCAAATGAGCACTCTCTGTTCTTTCTATCTTAGAGAGTACTCTGGTAGGATAGCTGTGGTCATTATGAATGCTTCAAGGCCCGGTACATAGGGTGAATTCTCAGCCCATAGGGTGAATTCTCAGCCCATAGGACGCATGGCAATTAACATGTCTAAGCCTCCATCATGACATGAAGCTGATGCAACAGCATCAAGTGACAAGACTACATTTCCCAGAGGACAGCATATGGCCCCGGACCCTAGAGTTTCTCCCTCATTCTTGGACATGCCGGGTTTCACTTGCTGTCTGCTCTCTGCCTTAAATTTAACACGACTGCTTCCCACTTCTCAACTTCACTGACATTACTCTGATTATGTTTCAGCCTCAGTTGTAAGCATCGTGCTACCTCAGCCTTAGCAGTGCCATTCAAAACTGTCACGTATGCAGGTTGACTGCTGCTATAGACCAAGAGGGCAATTCCCCCAGCTGACTGCGCTGGGTGGGGGGGGAGGAAACGGGAGGGGGTGGAAGTCGGGGCTGCCGGTGGAGGGGAGTTGGGATTGCCAGTGGCGGGGCGGCAGAGATCAGGACGGGCCGGGGGCGGGGAGGGTCGAGGCTGGCCCGGACATGTTCACGATGCTAGTAATTGGGCCATGGGGGACTCGGAGGAGTAGCAGTGAGGCGTTGCAGGGCTGGCCAGCGATCAGGATGCTGGCAGTGCAGGGCACTGCATGCTGACAGATCGGTGCATGTGCAGTGACCCGCTCTGCGCTATGCTGCCGGCCTCTCCAGCAGAAATAGGCCCCGCCCTCAGCTTTTTGGAGTGATTTACGCTAGTGCCCTTTGCAGTTTGGGAGATCCATTTTGAAAATCGCGCTGAAAAAAACAGCAGGATTTCCTCCAGTTTTTACGCGA
The DNA here is from genome assembly GCF_964213995.1 of Mustelus asterias. Classification (NCBI taxonomy): domain Eukaryota; kingdom Metazoa; phylum Chordata; class Chondrichthyes; order Carcharhiniformes; family Triakidae; genus Mustelus; species Mustelus asterias. Next base: position 78,540,882 of record NC_135812.1, on the reverse strand, counting down.
ATTCGACACTCAGAATATTTTTGGGAGAATCAACAAAAAAGGGCTGGAATTTCCTCTTGACAGCACATTCTGCGAATCAGGCCATTTCGCTGCTCACTAATCACACTCATGACTGATGTGAAAATTTGCCTGTGATTTCTGTCTATTCCCGCAGTATTCAGGTTTGAAATGCAGTTTGGGAATCACAAACCAGTGCAGGAGGGGTGCTGGTGAGAGGGCCCACTTCAGTTCTCAGTGGCAACAGCATGGCTCCTAGAATTGTTTGAAGGCCTCTTAGTCTCATGGGCGAAGCAACCTGCTTCCCCCAAACTAACACTATAGTTAAGAAAGCCCACCTACTTTCTCAGAAGACTAAGGAAATTTGGCATGTCAGCTAGGACTCTCACCAACTTTTACAGATGCATTATCGAAAGTATTCTTCCTGGATGTATCACAGCTTGGTATGGCTCCTGTTCTGCCCAAGACCAAAAAAAACTACAAAGGGTCATGAATGAAGCCCAGTCCATCACGGCAAACCAGCCTCCCATCCACTGACTTTGTCTACACTTCCCGCTGCCTCGGAAAGGGCGGCACGGTAGCACAGTGGTTAGCACTGCTGCTTCACAGCTCCAGGGTCCTGGGTTCGATTCCCGGCTCGGGTCACTGTCTGTGTGGAGTTTGCACATTCTCCTCGTGTCTGCGTGGGTTTCCTCCGGGGTGCTCCGGTTTCCTCCCACAGTCCAAAGATGTGCAGGTTAGGTTGATTGGCCAGGTTAAAAATTGCCCCTTAGAGTCCTGAGATGCGTAGGTTAGAGGGATTAGTGGGTAAAATATGTGGGGGTAGGGCCTGGGTGGGATTGTGGTCAGTGCAGACTTGATGGGCCGAATGACCTCCTTCTGCACTGTAGGGTTTCTATGGTTTCTATGAAAAGCAGCCAGCATAATTAAGGACCTCACGCACCCTGGACACACTCTCTTCCACCTTCTTCCGTCGGGAAAAAGGTACAAAAGTCTGAGGACAGGTGACTTGCAGATTTCCCTCCAATCCACGTACTATCCTGACTTGGAAATATATCACCGTTCCTTCATTGCTGCTGGGTCAAAATCATGGCCCTCCCTTCCTAATAGCACTGTGGGTGTACCTACAGCAAGTGGACTGTGGTTCAACACTGACTTCTGAAGGGCAATTAAGGATGGACAATAAATGCTGGCTCAGCCAGCGGCGCCTGCGTCCCATGAAATGAAAATAGTTTCCAAAATTGATCAACTGGTTACCCTGCTGTTTATAACATCTTGCTGCAAAATATTACAAACGGGCAGCTGCAGTAGTCTGTAAAACAATAGCCAACTCACTTCCAAAGTAATTCATTGGCTGTGCACTGGAAGCACCGAGGGCTTGAATAACTGCATGTTCTGCTTCAAAAAGCTCCTGCCAACTTGTGCCTCCACCCTCTCATCTTAACTAAGTGGGTTGCACCTTTTCAAGGAAAGACAACATTCTATAGTGGACAAATGGAAATTCCTTGGATCTCTGGCTCTCAGATGCGCTCATAGATTTCATGCATTCCTGAAACCACAAAAGGCCCTCAAAGTGAAAGGTCTGCTGTATAAAATCAAAAAGAGATTGATCTAGAAAATAAGATCAAAGTCGCGAACAAACTGCCTTTCCACTAGAAAAATGTTAAATCCTTTCTCGCATTTGGAGGCATCCGTTATCGTCTATGGTGGAATATATGAAAATAATGGACCTTCCCTAGATTAAACATTTATGAGCCCTTTAACCTGGAACCCTTTGACCATCAGCACAATTGAGAACTGCACTGTAGCATCACTGTGATGTATGTTTTTTGACAGTAAATTAAGGTATAATGAATGCAGGTTATGTACCCAAAGTTTTTAACCACAGGCATGGCACTAACCATCTTGTAATTATTGTTCATTTCCCCTTTCAATTCCATTGATTTTGCTCAGCTTAGTAACTACTGTATTTACCCACTGTATTTAGATTATTGAATCCGAGCCACAAATGCAGCTTCTACATTCCCGAAATAGAATCCACTGTTTTAATGAAGTGAGTCGAATTTTGTACTTGTGAAACCATATTATTCAATTTAAAAACTCATTATAATGAGTAACTGTAAGAAACATGAATTTTAACATCCAACATGTCCATTATAGCAAAACTACAATGGGCCATTAAACAGGGCTCCTGTCATCTGCAAAAGAATACTATTTATTAACAATTCTCCAACCACCATACATCAAGCACAATATTTTGGCATCAGTAATGCTTCTGCTAAGCTGTGTCAGTGTATGACCGGTATCATAGAATCCTAAGATCCCTACAGTGCAGAAGAAGGCCATTCAGCCCATCGCTCCTGCACCCACAACAATCACACCCTATCCCCGTGTATTTACCCTGCTAATCCCCCTGACACTAAAGGACCAATCAACCTAAGCCACACATCTTTGGAGTGTGGGAGGAAACCAGAGGAAATCCATGCAGACATGGGGAGAACATGCAGACTCCACATAGAGAGTCACCCAAATCCAGAATTGAACCCGAGTCCCTGGTGCTGTGAGGCATCAGTGCCAGCCACTGTGCCACCTTGCCGCCCTAGTGCTGCACAGGGCTTGTTCTGTGATACATAACGTGTATGTAGCTCTGTGCAAAGAGTTTCAACAGACCTGCCACTGAAGAAAAAAGGGCTACGCACAACAGCTATGTTTTAAAGGGAACATGGAGCATCAATAAGCTTTTCTTAGTTTAGCTTTCATCTATTAAAAAAACAAGTAAGAAGCATCGCAACACCAGGTCAAAGTCCAACAGGTTCATTTGGAATCACGAGCTTTCAGAGCACTGCTCCTTCGTCAGGTGAGTCCAATGAAGCAAATGAGCAAATCCATCGGACTCACCTGATGAAGGAGCAGCGCTCCGAAAGCTCGTGATTTTAAATGAAACTGTTGGACTTTAACCTGGTGTTGTGAGACTTCTTACCATGCCCAACCCAGTCCAATGCCGGCATCTCCACATCTTAAAAAAAATAACAAATTTCTAGCTAATATCCAAATTTGAGATATTTCTGGTATCTTTTTTTAATGAGTTTCCTGTGGTGTAAATGCAATGAAACAGAAAATTACTTTGCCATTTCTACAGAAGTGCTATCACGCATTCTTCCATCACAAGACCGCAACTAAAAGAACAAAATGGACTGCGCAGCACATTTCACGGAGCCCGAAGTATGAGAGAGAGATTTTCTCTTTCTTCAACACATAACATGTGAGTAAGTTCCAATTGCTAAGCTTTCCATGATGTATCAAGGGATTATTCAAACCTTATCAATGTGAGGATGCCAATATTCATCATGCATAGTCTTGGCATCAGTACTATTCATCCTTGAGAAAAAGGTGGGCTTTGTGAGGTGCAGGCGAGTTGAGTCAATCCCAAAGGTTTCAGCTATTACTTGTTGAATGCGCCATCGCACATCACTGTAAAAAAAAATCACTTTAGAATGAATTTAAACTCATTGAACACGTGAAGCTTTAAAATTAAATTCCATTAAAAACTAACCCCTATTCAGAAATAATATGCAGTTTGGGGCTTTATGTAATGTAGCAAAGCTTCTGACTTCAAAAGATTGTTCTAATTCATAAGTATTGAAGTGGCCAATTATTAGATGGAAGGAGTTAAAAGATGCAAAAGGCTTCAAAAAAAAGTCATTTTCATTCTTTCTATAAATACATAGAGATTAGAAGGATGAAACAAATTAATTTTACTTGGTGTACAATTTTGGCAGTGTATGTTATTAGTAAGTATAAAGGAAATGAGTTTTGAAAAGTCATTTTGTGAAAAGAAATCTACGGGTAGAGCTTTATGGTCTCCCACTGGTAGCCATGTTCTGTAAAATTCCCCAGGTGGCCTGCCTTACGTGCCTGCAATTTTACCAGGGATGCTGACATGGCCCAGGTTAGCCTGCCTGCCACACCCCAATTAAGGCCCTTAACTGACAATTATTGGCCACAGAGTCACTTTCTGCCCAGCCTCAATTTTAAGAGAGGAGTTCAGGGGCAGGGAGGAAGCCCAGTTGGGCACCTTCTTCAAACCTCAGATGGAGGGGGGGACACCTCCAATGAGGACCCCCCTCCCGCCTCTCCCCCGTGCCTGAAGTTCAGCCCCCCACATTTCGCTCTGTCACGACTGCCAACCCCTTCTCCCCACCTCCCTACTACCTTACCCCGTCACTCCCCGCCCTGCAATTACCGTGTCCTGGACTCTGAGATTTAGAATCTGGGGACTGCCTGACCACTGCTGCCACCGGCGTTGCCGGGACTACAGAACTGCTGGCTAACCGGATTGGCCAATAGCTTCCTAAGGCAGGACTTCTGTCCGAGGGACAGAGATTTCACCTCCAGCCAATCGGTGGGCTTGCGTGGTGGGGCAGGAAACCCTGTCATCCGAAATATCCTGCCCCGTAGGTTTTATGGTGCAGAATATTAGAATTCAATGAAATTTCGCTTCCAAAACAATTATAATTATAATGCCGGATAGATATTTTTTAGTTCGGCAGGTGTCCTTAAAATCGCAACATCCTTATGCTTAGTACTCTGATTTGCCCCCCATGAAAATAAAACACATTGGGCGGGATTTTCCGGCTGCGCTCGTCCCAAGAGTGGAAAATCCCGCCAGAGGTCAACAGACCTTTCCATGGTCTGTGTCCTGCCCGCTACGATTCCCATGGCCGGCTGGACAGGAAAATTCGACCCATGGTCTTTAATCTCATTCACGGTGGCACAGTGGTTAGCACTGCTACTTCACAGCACCAGGGACCCGGGTTCAATTCAAGCCTAGGGTCACTCTCTGTGCGGACTCTGCACGTTCTCCCCGTGTTTGCGTGAGTTTGCTCCAGTTTCCTCCCACAGTCCGAAAGATGTGCTGGCCATGCTAAAATGGGCGGGGGCACGGTCGGTGGGCGGCACAGTGGTTTGCACTGCTGCCTCACAGCATCAGGGGCCCGGGTTCGATTCCCGGCTTGGGTCACTGTGTGGAGTTTGCACATTCTTCTCAGGGAGAATGCATGAGTTTCCTCCGGTTGCTCTGGTTAACCTCTCACAGTCTGAAAGATGTGCTGGTTAGGTGCATTGACCCGAACAGGCGCCGGAGTGTGGCGACTGGGGGAATTTCACAGTGACTTAATTGCAGTGTTAATGTAAGCCTTACCTGTGACCAGTAAATAAACTTTAAACTTTAAATTCTACCTCAGTGTACCTAAACAGGTGCCAGAGTGTGGTGACTAGGGGATTTTCACAGAAACTTCATTGCGGTGTTAATGTAAGCCTACTTGTGACACGAATAAATAAAATTTAAACTTAATTACTTTGGTACTTAGTTGAAAGTTCATCAGTATTTCTCATTGCAAACTTTGCAGATCAGTAAGGAAAATTGGGAGTAAATACTTCAAATATTAACACGTTACAGATTGTGGTGGAAATTGCCCCCAAAAAGTTGCGGGTGCTGACCAATTAAATGTTTTCATGACTAAGATGGACAGCTTTTTATTACGTAAGTGGTATGAACGAAAGGTTGGAGTTGAGGTGCCAAGCAGCAGCGAATGGTGGGAAAGACTCAGGAATAAAAGCAAATTACCGCTGATGCTGGAATCTGAAACCAAAAGAGAAAATGCTGGAAAATCTCAGCAGGTCTGGCAGCTTCTGGAAGGAGAGAAAAGAGCTGACATTTTGAGTCCAGATGACCCTTCGTCAAAGCCTCGAGGGTGGCTTATTCCCGTTCCTATGTTCTTCTGAAACGCAGGCATATGAAAAAGTGGTTTTCTAGCCTCAAGATTTACACTACATTGGTTCACACGACTTGCACAGCCTACAACACAATTTATGTTTTAAAGACTTTGACAAGCTTCATCCCTGAAGGGTATTCTGTTAAGTGCCATAATCCGACTTTTGTATACGTTTCCAACATTGGCAAATTTTCTTATGAAGTTGTGAAAAAGAAAGATTTGCAAAAGCCTACAAAGTTTTATTTTTTTCAATCCATTTTTAAAACATACAGAGGCACCGTAAAAACCTGACGCAAGCAGTTAAAATTCGAAGAATAGCAGAACCCAGCTAGCAGGATTTTCTATGGATGAAGTTCAGTTGGAATGCGACACCAGCGGCTAAGCAACAAATCTTTGGAGTTGTGCTTGATGCTAACCAGATTCGTAAAGCGTTACAAAATATTGTGGCAAATTTCTGGCATTGCCAATAAACCTGATATAAACTTTCCACTACAAGGCAGAATCCAAGAGAACAGCAACATTCTCTGTCTCACATTCCATTTATCAGTGATAGATTCAGCACCACTTTTTCAGATTGGTACACACAGACCAAAGATCTTACCGAACTCACAATATTGTGTTTCCCTAGTTTAATAAGAATATCTTACAGCTTTTTGACTATAATGCCTCACAAATTAAACATCAGAAATAGGGAATAACTGGGGGTTAATAAGAATGAGGAACTTAAAACAACTAATATCAGCAGAAACAAGCTTTTTCCCAGGGTGGAAGAGTCAATTACTAGGGAGCATAGGTTTAAGGTGCGAGGGGCAAGGTTTAAAGGTGATATACGAGGCAAGTTTTTTTACACAGGGGGAGATGGGTGCCTGGAACTCGCTACCGGGGGTGGTAGTGGAAGCAGATACGATAGTGACTTTTAAGGGGTGTCTGGACAAATACATGAATCGGTATGAAAATAGAGGGATTATGGTCCCCGGAAGGGTAGGGGGTTTTAGTTCAGTCGGGCAGCATGGTCGGTGCAAGCTTGGAGGGACGAAGGGCCTGTTCCTGTACTGTAATTTCCTTTGTTCTTTGTTCAAAGTACTTGAGAAACTTAGGAGGCTAAAAGCCAACAAATACCCAGGAGTTAATGGCCTACATCCTGGTGTTCTAAAAGAGATAGCTGCAGAGGCCATAATTTTCCAAAAGGCTCACGTTTCTACAACGATCCCAGCGGCTTGGTAATTAACAAATGTGACACTGCTATTCAAGAAAGGAGAGAAAGAGAAAACAGGGTACTACAGGCCATCTGCCGGATGCATACCCCATCAAACCATTCATGGATCATGTTCACACTAAATGGAATAGATGAATGGTCGACACAGAAAAAGCCTTCACCAAGAGTGGAAAGATGTGTGCTGCCCATGCACACATTTCATCATCAAATCATGGGATATTATGAATGCACAAGCCCTCATCATATGGTTCAAATAATACAGAATATCCAGTTCAAAGGATGGAGGGGAGAATTATTTGCTGTCGAGGGATGATTCTGAAATTAAAAGTGCCAAATTTGATCCAGAGTGGGTCCATAGCCAAAGTGACTCTGAATGAATTCAACAAACTCTTTGCACCAGATGTCAAAGGTGGGGAATTTGACAGTTTTTAAAAACCTTTTGATTGGGGTCAAAGGAATCCTTCTAGAATTCATTCATTCAATAAAACCTGACACGTTGAATCAATTTGAATTACTGGTGATATGCTTTTTTCCTTCACATTTCAAAATGGCAACCACTTGTACCAACACTAGCAGCTCGTATTTGCCGTATAAGTCAACCCTCGGTTTTGGAATGACTTTGAGGCTCCAAAGGTCGACTTTTATGCCACAATCCACAGTAACCTCCTTCTGCCATTAAATAAGAATTTTCATATTTATTATTATGAAGTTGATCTGGCCACTCAACATTGAGTAGAATGTTTTAGAATAATTCATAGAACTGTAGAATTCCCACTGTGTAGGAGGAGGACATTCAGCCCATTAAGTCTGCACCAACTCTCTGATAGAGCATCTTACCTAAGTCTTATCCCCACAACCCCAAGTATATACCTCAGTAAATGATCAATAAAGTAGAACACAGAAGTTTAATCGAGAATATGAGGCATCAAGTAGTGATTGGGTTGTGCTAGTCGTGAGTTCTCAAAGTTTACTGTGAGAGGTGGGCAGCATGGCATCAGGTCAAAGCCATCAATCCAATATCTCCCAGATTGATAGGATGGGATGTGTGTTACTTGGATACAGATCATGTTAGTTGCCGGGTGAGAGTGCTGATTAGTTGTCTCTTGGTGGCAGTTAGCCCCTCTATGTTGAGCCTCAGGATGTGGAGTGCAGGTCCAATTGTGAGGAACTGCGGGAATTCATACTGCTGGCAGTTTTAGGTGTGGTGATACCTGAATTCTTGAAGCCCGAGCTTGCTGAATTCGGTTCAAAGGATCATCAGCTTCCCCAGGTTTTACCAGGTACTGACAGATGGCACAACATGAACACTGATCCACGATCCTATATGTCCAATCAACCATGACAGACGTAGTCACTTCTCTTCCACTGAACAGAGAGATATCATCAAGATTCAGGCCTGCAAGCTAGCGAATGTTTACAAATCCCCCCCAGTGCCAGCTGGGGCAAACATATTCTCCCTGTCCCATCACATCCAGCTGTCTATAATGGTGACGTCAACACCCATCGCACAGACTGGGGTGACAATGAAGTTGATGCTGATGGCACAAAACTTGCGAACTGGGTTGCACAAAATGACCTCAATCTTATCCATGACCCCAAACAGCCGGGAACTTCCCACTCTGCAAGATGGAGGTACAACTACTCACCTGACCGTTGCTGGGTCAGCTCAACACATGGCAACCTACTCCCAACATCATGCCAAGTCTTGCACTGTTTCCCAGACACCAGCACAGACCAATTCAGACCCACATCAGCCTTAAACTACCTATCATCACCAGCTCAAAGAAGCAGCAGAACCTCCACAAAGCCAACAGGGAGAAATACTACAAGACAATGGAACAAAGTGTGGTAACGATACCACCCTGCCATATATCCATAGTGTTTCCATACAGCCAGTTCTGCCAAGTGGCCACCAAATCCCACAGGATACTGCCTAGCATACACCTCCTGCCTTGAAGAGGAATGTGCTTCTTTCCTTCAACTCTACAAGGAAACTGGTGATCCAGATGTAGCTGATCACTTGTTGGGGTCCTGGGACTCTGCCCGCTGAGCTAGATGGGAAGAGACCACCAGAAACCTGAATTTCACCCGTTCCAGCCACAAATGTTGGAGGCCCCCCCCCACCACCTTGGAGCAGCCCAGCAACCACTAACACCAAGCTGACCATCTATAAATGACAAGAAAGTAGCAACCATCTCCTCCATATGTGAAAGGCACTCTTAAAGAAAAGTGAAAAAAAAACAAATAAAAGACTGTGTGGAGAGCCTTTCGAAGCCATTGCAATTTCAGATCATCCCCTGAACCCTTCACTGCAGTTGAATCGGACAACATGCTACAAAAAAATCAATCCCAGCGTAACTGCCAGCTATGACAACATTCTTCCCAAGTTCCTTAAACACCTTGGCCTATGTAAACGCTGATGGTTTGCTTAATTCCTCAAGGGCTATCTGGGGAGGAAGATTTCCTCAACCCTGGTGCACATCCAAACTCATCAGCCTCCCTAAACCAGGCAAAGAGCTAAACTTACCTTCAAGCTGCCCAACCAATATCTCTGCTTTCTGTGTACTGCAATGTCTGACAGCATCTCATCTTACAGTGGATAGAGCCAGGGGTGGAGGAAATCTTGAAAGCTAAACAAGCGGTGAGGAGGAAGCACATATGGCCAGATCATTGAAAATGGCTTTGAAAATAACCTCAAAACAGGCACCATCTTCCTCGATCTCACTACAGTTTCCAACTCGGTCTGGCACACTGTCCCCTTGTCAAAATCTCAAGAGTCCTCCCGCTGTGTGCTACTGATGCCATCAAACTATTACCCTGAGGCCGACAGTTCAGGGTGCAAGTGGGTGGTGAGATAAGCGACTGGAGGAAACAGTCCAATGGGCTGTTGGACTGGGATCTGTTCCAGCCCCAACCCTTTTCAATCTCTATATCAACGATCTGTCTCCAACCCTGTCTCAGAAGTTAATCTATGCTGATGATATTTGTTGTGCCTGCCAGGTTCAAACATTTTCTAAACCAGAGGCAACACTAAACAATGATGTTGCAAACTGGCCAACGACTATATGACATGGCGCCTTCAGTGCAGCAGCAACAAACAGTCTCAGGAATATTCCACCTCCACAATGGCAGCACCAAGAGGGAACTCAATATCTCCTTGACTGGCAAGAGACTGAATCACAAACAACAGCCCATTTATCTTGGTGTTCCCCTTGACTGAATACTGACATACAAAAAAACATAAAGTTAAAGTTTAAAGTTCATTAGTGTCACAGGTAGGCTTACATTAACACTGCAATGAAGTTACTGTGAAAATCCCCGAGTCGCCACACTCCAGCGCCTGTTCAGATACACTGAGGGAGAATTTAGCATGGCCAATCCATCTAACCAGCACATCTTCGGGCTGTGGGAGGAAACCGGAGCACCCAAAGGAAACCCACGCAGACATGAGGAGAATGTGACTTCACACAGACAGTGACCCAAGCCGGGAATCGAACCCGGGTCCCTGGCACTGTAAGACAGCCGTGCTAACCACTGTGCCCCCCCATCTGAGCAAGATGGCAGCAAGATCAAAACATTAAGATAATCTGCTCAGCAAACTTGCTGGCCCTTAAGAACCTCAGCTCTTGCCGTCACCTACTCCACTGCAGAGTACTGTGTATCAACATGGTACAATCAGCCCACACCAGTCTTGTAGATACCCAGCTCCATGCAACAATGGGTATCATCTCGGGTATCCGCTGATCAAATCAAATCCGCTGTCTCCCAGTCGTAGGCAATATCCTGCCTCCTCACATAAGGAGGGAGATTGCAACAAAACAGTTCCAGGAAATGGTTTGCATCAACCAAGCCTGTCACTACAGTAGGACCTTACCAATCCACCTGCTGCTCACCTCCCATCACACCAGTCTGTATGGCTAAGACCACCATACCAAAGAATAACAGCAGAGACGCAATGGCAGCAGGAATGGAACCAACTGGCCATGATTTAAAACCACAGCCGGCCCACCCAACTTCAACCTGCCACGCCAACCATTTCTGCTCTGGCCAAGGCCTTTGTGCAGCAAATTGCCACAAGTTACAACAGTACAAGACATTGATAAGACCACATTTGGAGTACTGCGTACAATTCTGGTTTCCCTGCTATAGGAAGGCTGTTAATTAAGATTTAGAAGTATGCTACCAAAACTGGGAGATTTGAATTATAACGAGAGGCTGGATAGGCTGGGACGTTTTTGCCTGGAGCATAGCAGGATGAGGGGTGACCTTATAGAGGTTTATAAAACCATAAGAGGCATAGATAACATGAATAACCAAGGTCTTTTCCCAGGGTAGGGTTATCTAAAAGGGCATAGGTTTAAGGCAAGAGAAGAATTTGAAAGGGACCTGAGGAGAAACTATTTCCACACAGAGGATGGTGTGTATATGGAATGAGCTGCCGGAGGAGGTGGTAGAGGTGGGTACAATTACAAAATTTAAAAGACATTTGGACAGGTACATGGATAGAAAAGGTTTAGAGGGATATGGGCCAAATGCAGGCAAATGGGACTAGTTCAGTTTAGGAAACCTGGTTGGCATGGATGAGTTGGGCCAAAGGGCCTGTTTCCATAGAAACCATAGAAATCCATGCAGAAGGAGGCTGTTTGGCCCTTCAATCTGCACCGAGAGCAAGCCCACCCAGTAACTCCACATATTTACCCCACTAATCCCTCTAACCTATGCATCCCAGGAAACTCGGGGCAATTTAGCACGGCCGATCAACCTGACCTGCAGATCGTTGGACTGTGGGAGGAAACAGGAGAACCCGGAGGAAACCCACACAGACATGGGGAGAATGTGCAAACTCCACACAGACATTGACCCAAGTCAGGAATCGAACCCAGATCCCTGGAGCTGTGAGGCAGCAGTGCTAACCACTGTGCCACCGTTTCCGTGCTGTATATCTCTATGACTCTAAGTGGGGTCTTGCACAAAACCCGGGCTGCAGCTCTGGTGCTCCCCAATCAATGACTCACAACATTGAAGGCTGTCCCCTGACGAAATTCAGCAGAGCTCCATCTGGTCACTTTGGAAGCTGTTACCTGGCTCAGTGATTATTGAAAAATAAACTATGGGAGGTGAAGTCTTCCATGGTTTTCAGTTCTCTAACAGGGAATAAGCCAAGTGGATCCCGCACAATCGCACTGATTTCATACAACTGTGAGGCAGAAAGGAGCAACTACAGGTCGAATGGTGTGTTGGGAGCATAGGAGAAACAGGAAAGCAAAATGTGGAACAACACTGTCCACAGTAATATCAATAAAAGAGTCCAAAAATAAATGTGGTGATGGAAAATATAATGAGGGTTAGAACTGGGAGAAGATTGTTAATCAACCACCTCCGTGTGTCTCATGCCGTCTGACAGCCGTGATACATCAACATTTAAAGCCATTCAATTTTTCTACGTCTAAGATGTGGAAGTCGGGAAGAATCAATAAGGCTCAGTGAATGGATCAGGATAGCTCTAACAGATATTGAAAATCTGAAGTTACTGCTGCCACAACTATCATCTAGATTGTGTGCGGCAATGCAATAGGCCTCACAACCCACTGGCCCTAAAGAGACACAATGATAAAAAGCAACAGGCCCACTGATAGAACAAAAGTGATCCACCCGCACAGTCACAAAGAGATCGAGAGACAAGTGGGAGAAAGGGGAGAGAGAGAGAGAAAGAGGGGGAAAGAGAGAGAGGGGGAGAGAGACAGACACAGAAATTCATTAATGGACATCTATATGTGTTCTATATATTTTTGCTACATTCATAAATAATCAGAATATCTTAGTGCTATCTTACCTGTAGAATGTGAAGTCTTCTTCATCAAATATCTCTTTTATTTGCTCACCGAAGTACCTGCCAATATAATTTTAAATTAACAATGTGCAACGTACTTGATCTAATCTGCATTTGAGCCTAACCCAATCCACAAGCTCTCTTCAACTGGGACTGTTCATGTGCATTGTTGCTGTTTAGGAGGCCTCATAGCGCCAAATTCTCCCCAACCCCTCCTCCTAAGTTAATGATTAAAGTTACTGTTAATCACCCTATGAATTTCCTATAGGTTCATTGCTTTAAAAACAAACCTTCAGTTTGGAATGCAGCCTGTTTGTGACTGAATGATTTTGCTCATGAGTGGGTTAGTTATATCAGGACTGACTATGGGCATGTCTCAGGTGGCACGGCGGCACAGTGGTTAGCACTGCTGCCTCACAGCGCTAGGGACCCGGGTTCGATTCCAACCTCTGGTCACTGTCTGTGTGGAGTTTGCACGTTCTCCCCATGTCTGTGTGGGTTTCCTCCAGGTGCTCCAATTCCCTTCCACAGTCCAAAGGTGTGCGGGTTGGATGGATTGGCCATGCTAAATTGCCCCTTAGTGTCCCAAGATGTGTAGGTTAGGGGGATTAGTGGGATAAGCACGTGGAGTTACGGGAGGGATTGGACCCGAGTAAGATGCTCTGTCAGAGAGTCGGAGCGGACCCGATGAGCCAAATGACCTCCTCCTGCACTGTAGGGATTCCATGATGTCAATATCTTCCTTTAACACAAAAAAGGAAGGATCACTTTATAACTATTCTGCACTCCTGGGTTTGTTGGTGGGGGGAGGATAAAATAACTCAGATTTCTGGTCCTGACATGCTATCCAACCAGACCTGCTGCAAATACATCTGAGTATAGACGCCTGGTCACAACTTGATCATGTTTAGCTTTAGTCGTTTAGTTTGCTAACACTCACTATCGAGGGGCACACATGAAGAATTGAAAAAAGTGTAAAGGGCAGATCTTACCTGTAGATATTAACAAATTGTTTCCCCATTGAGAGAGCTCCAGAGTGCAAATCCAGAATGGAAGCCTAAAAATAAAACAATTTGACAACAGTCAAAGGATGCCATGAGGCAGCAGAATAATTGTCCCCAGTCATTGTTGAGTCATTTACGTGATATGTACTGAAAAATATTTTGCAGTCAGTGAAACTCTGACTAATACTTTCATGTACTTTCATGTATTACCTGAATATTTCAATCGATGCTGTCAAATGCATCACGAAAATCCCTGTTAGATCGTTCTTAATTTCCAAACATGGATTTAAATATGAAAAAAATCAGTTCTTTTAATGGTTCCAATGACATCATAAAAGAATTAGTTCATAAACACAAAATTAAGGCTCCGTGTGAGAAAAAGCATTTTCTCTAATATCCACAAAATGCAAAAGAAAACTGCTTTTGCTGCCAGAATTTGATGCCTCCTGGCCCCCAGCAAGGAGTGAATGGCAGGCAGCTGTACAGGAGTAGGGGCATATAAATGGATGGGATTGGAGGGGGGGGGGGGGGGGGGGGGGGCGGGGGAGGGGAATGGGAGGAGTGGGGAGTGTGCAGGAATGGTATTTTACCAGCAGAGGGGGAGGTGTCCGGGAAGCCCTTGGGCCCATTTTTGGGGTGGGGTGGGTGCCCATACAATGTGACAAGGTCATAAAGCTCCTTGAGGTACCTGGCATCTGGCTGCCAGCTCAGCGGGTAGTTCCCACTTGTTCAGGCACCGAATGCCCAAGGAAAGGGCCTTGCCCCCATCCCCCTCCATATTACCAACCTCCACCCCCATACTGGGGTCTGCCTGATTGGTCCCAGAGAGGCTATTCCATTTACTTCCCAGACCAGTCTCCTCCATGGCTCCTCTTCAGGGACTGACTGCAGTCCCAGCACTGGCCTGCACTCTTGGTGGTGCTGCGGGGACTAAAGATGGATGTCTGGCAGCTCTTGGAGGCGGGGCATCCTCCCATACGGGAGTGAAAGCCACAACATCAAGCAACTGATTGCCTGTTGACCATAAAATCCAATCATGACTTCCCTGATCAGGAGAGGACACAGAAATTGGCATTTCAGCTTGGTGAAGTGTTCCTGTTGGTTTCTTCCACCGCTCGAGTGTCTCAGCATTCTCTGACTCTCTCGGTTATCATTTTGTCTCTAGTTTATCTAAAACTCCACAAGTTACCTTCCACTGACAGGTCGAAATTGTAAATAGCAATCAGAACCACACGAAGGAACTGAGAGACCAGAACGTATCCAAAGGTCATTCTGCACATTCTCCCCGTGTCTGCGTGGGTTTCCTCTGGGTGCTCCAGTTTCCACCTGCAGTGCAACGATGTACGGGTTAGGTTGATTGGCCATGCTAAATTGTCCCTTAATGTCAGGGGGAATTAGCAGAATAAATACGTGGGATTAGGGAGACAGGGCCTGGGTGGGATTTGTATTGGTGCTGGCTCAATGGTCCAAAGGGCCTCCTTCTGCACTGTAGTGATTCTATTCTATTCTAGGGCGGCACGGTAGCACAGTGGTTAGCACTGCTGCTTCACAGCTCCAGGGACCTGGGTTCGATTCCCGGCTTGGGTCACTGTCTGTGTGGAGTTTGCACATTCTCTTCGTGTCTGCGTGGGTTTCCTCCGGGTGCTCCAGTTTCCTCCCACAGTCCAAAGATGTGCGGGTTAGGTTGATTGGCCATGCTAAAATTGCCCTTAGTGTCCTGGGATGCGTAGGTTAGAGGGATTAGTGGGTAAATATGTAGGGATATGGGGGTAGGGCCTGGGTGGGATTGTGGTCGGTGCAGACTCGATGGGCCGAATGGCCTCTCTCTGTGCTGTAGGGTTTCTAAGATTCTAAGTTCATTTGCAAATCAAACAATGCATTATTATTGGGTTCTGACTTCAAAATGTTAGGATTCTGGAACACTGCTGTTAAATTTGAAGGCCAGAGGCTAGATAGCGAGAGAGTGCCACAAGTAGAACACGACACTAGGGATGCCACATAAGACATGTTTCTTTTCCATGCCCCCATAATACATCGCAAGAGTATACAATTTTAAATCTAATTTTAACATTGCAGTCTTCATCATCAAAAAAATACTTCTGATCTCTTCTGCTTTTGGGCTTCTTTTAGCCCAAACAATACTTTAAAACATGAATGAAAGTAAAAAATGTATGAAATATTTAGCAAGTTAGGCAGCATCTGCAGTGAGAGTAAGAGAAGCCATGTTTCAGATCAATGAACTTTCTTCTGAAACCTACACTTGGCTAATCTGAAATGACTTCTGTTTATTTCCCATTCTGTATTATTTTATTTGTTGTCCATTTTAAAATAATAAGCCTCGACCAACAGGTTACTTTTGATTTTATTCCATCATGATATTGACATTCTCGTTCCTTCATTTCACCCGAAGAGACATCCAATACAAAATAGTCTAAAATAATCATCTTTTTTCACTTTTACTTCTCACAGAGTGCAAACACGTGACTGCAGGTATTAGCGCAGCTTTCAGTTTCCTCTTTTTTTAATTCATTTGTGGAACATAGGCGTCACTGGCTGGCCAGCATTTATTGCCCCATCCCTAGTTGCCCAAGGGCAGTTGAGAGTCAACCACATTGCTGTGACCCTGAAGTCACATGTAGGCCAGACCAGGTAAGGACGGCAGATTTCCTTCCCTAAAGGACATGAGTGAACCAGATGGGGTTTTCCGACAATTGACAATGGTTCCATGGTCATCAGTAGATTCTTAATTCCATATATAAAGTCATAGAGTCATAGAGGTTTACAGCATGGAAACAGGCCCTTCGGCCCAACTTGTCCATGCCACTCTTTTTTTTTAAAACCCCTAAACTAATCCCAATTACCCGCACTTGGCCCATATCCCTCTATACCCAACTTACCCATGTAACTATCTAAATGCTTTTTAAAAGACAAAATTGTACCTGCCTCTACTACCACCTCTGGCAACTTGTTCCAGACATTCACCACCCTCTGTGTGAAAAAATTGCCCCTCTGGACACTTTTGTATCTCTCCCCTCTCACCTTAAACCTATGCCCTCTAGTTTTAGACTCCCCTACCTTTGGGAAAAGATATTGACTATCTAGCTGATCCATGCCCCTCATTATTTTATAGACCTCTATAAGGTCACCCCTGAGCCTCCTACGCTCCAGAGAAAAAAGTCCCAGTCTATCCAGTCTCTCCTTATAACTCAATCCATCAAGTCCCGGTAGCATCCGAGTAAATCCTTTCTGCACTCTTTCTAGTTTAATAATATCCTTTCTATAACAGGGTGACCAGAATTGCACACAGTATTCCAAGTGTGGCCTTACCAATGTCTTGTACAACTTCAACAAGACATTCCAACTCCTGTATTCAATGTTCTGACCGACGAAACCAAGCATGCCGAATGCCTTCTTCACCACTCTGTCCACCTGTGACTCCACTTTCAAGGAGCTATGAATATGTACCCCTAGACTTCTTTGTTCTGTAACTTTCCCCAATGCCCCACCATTGACTGAGTAAGTCCTGCCCTGGTTCAATCTATCAAAATGCATCACCTCGCATTTGTCTAAATTAAACTCCATCTGCCACTCGTCAGCCCACTGGCCCAATTGATCAAGATCCCATTGCAATTGGAGATAACTTTCTTCACTGTCCACTATGCCACCAATCTTGGTGTCATCTGCAAACTTACTAACCATGTCTCCTATATTCGCATCCAAATCATTAATATAAATGACAAATAACAGTGGGCCCAGCACTGATCCCTGAGGCACACCGCTGGTCACAGGCCTCCAGTTTGAAAAACAACCCTCTACAACCATCCTCTGGCTTCTATCAAGAAGCCAATTTTGTATCCATTTAGATACCTCACCCTGGATCCTGTGAGATTTAACCTTGTGCAACAACCTACCATGTGGTACCTTGTCAAAGGCCTTGCTAAAGTCCATGTAGAAAACATCAACTGCACTGCCCTCATCTACCTTCTTTATTGAATTAAAATTCCACCACCTGCCGTGGCGGGATTTGAACTCAGGTCCCCAGAACATTAGCTGAGTTTCTGGATTAATAGTCTAGTGATAATACCACTGGGCCATCACCTCTCCTCTTGCACAAATTACATCATTAATCTTTCATCATGTATCAGCCAGAAAAAGAGGGGGTGTCACTGAAAATTTCATCGCCTGAGCGGGCAACTAGAAAAGTGGACTGCCCACTCGCTGAAGAACTTGCTCAGTTTCCATTCCACCGAAATCAATGGAAGAAACAAGTAGGACCAAATTTTCCGTACCTCGGCAGTGGGCAGGAGTCAATTCCGGATGTCAGTGGATTGCCAGTTCCCGCTCCCTCATTTGAAAGAGGTCGGATCATTCAAAGGGGGGAGCTGGTTAACAGCTTCAGGAGTGGGTGGGCTGCGTGACCAATTGGCTAAATAAAGGTGAAAGGTCTGGGCACAGACTTAGAATCATAGGATCCCTAAGTGCAGAAGGAGACCATTTGGCCCATCGAGTCTGCACTGACCATAATCCTACCCAGGCCCTATCCCCGCAACCGCACATATTTACCCAGCTAGTCTCTCTTACCAGAAGGGGCAATTTATCATGGCCAATCAACATAACCCACACATCACTGAAGAGTGGGAGTAAACCTGAGCACCTGGAGGAAACTCTCACGGACACGGGGAGAACGTGCAAACCCACACAGGGGAGAACGTGCAAACTCCACACAGATAGTCACCCAAGACTGGAATTGAACCCGGGTCCCTGGCGCTATGAGACAACAGTGCTAACCACTGTGCCACAAGGCCGCCCATGGCAGACCACAACCCAGAACAAGGTCATTTAAAGGGATCCCTGCTCCGTGACTGCAATAGGAAATATTGCTTGGGTAAATCAGAACGTCCTGTTGGTGAACCTTGCTTTGTTTGAACCACTGCAGTAGCTAAGTAATTAATTTTAAGTTTGTATAAGCGCAGACTATTATTTCAGCTCAGAAGCATTCAAGACCTTTGCCAAGGAAGAAATAGCACTGGAATGCAACTGGCCCACAACCCTACTGAATATCAAGGTTTTAGGGAGAAATACTGAACATCAGGCTGTTACGTCTCTGAGTCTCTCCACAGGTGGCTGAGAGAAGGGAGCCAGCAGATAGGGAGGGCAAAAAAAAAATCAAGGATGGCCCCGAGGTTTAATGATGACACACAGCAAGCCCTCCTCCAGGCTGCTTGTGATCGGCAGACGGTCCTGCTGTTGGGAAGAGTAGACCTCCTAGCCTGACCAAAACAGCCCGGAAGGAGGTCGCAGCAGAGACGAGCAGCCTAGGGAACCTGGCTTCAGTGCCGCAAACATCTCATTGACTTCCTGACAAGGGCGAGTGCGTCACCAATCAGGAGATGGACATAAATAAGAGGTTGGTTCCAGTACAGGATTGTCTTGCGTGTTGCCCAAGTGTGTGAGGCACTCTGCATGGCACCAGGGATTATGAGGGGATGGGGAAAGGTGGGACCAGACCTGATGGCTGAGAACATTGAGAAAAGTGGACTGCCGATAGAGTTCACATTTACAATGTGTGTGAACGAACTATTGCAGAATAGAATCATCATCGCTACAATTCTCACTTTAATAGCAGGAAAGGAGGGCGTACAATGCCAAGTAGAGAACATAGGAACATAGGAGCAGCAGTAGGCCCCTCGAGCCTGCTCCACCATTTAACTATCTTCTACCTTAACACCATTTTCCCATACTATCCCCGTGTCCTTTAATGTAGAAATCTATCGACCTCTGCTTTGAACATACTCAATGACTACGTCTCCACAGCCCTTCGGGTACAGAATTCCAATGATTCACCACCCTCAAAAGAAATTCCTTCTCATCCCGGTCCTAAATGGCCTACTTCTTATTCTGAGACTGCGTGTGTGTATGTGTGTGTGTCCGCCTCAGTATCCTGTCCCCCTGGTGATTGTAATTGTTTTAAGTTCCTCCTTCCTTTAGCTTCCAGATTCACAATTATTTCTGCGATGTTGCTTGTATCCTCTACAGTGAAGACAAACTCAAAATATCTGTTCAATTTATTTGCCATTTCTTCATTTCCCATTATTAATTCTCCAGATTCACTCTCCAGAGGACCGAGACTCAGGACGGAATTCTCTGGCTGTGTTGGTCTAAAAGCCGGAAACTCCTGCCCGCCTTCACATTATCAGCAACGCACCTGCTACAACTGCAGCGACCGGTGGGGCGGGAGAATTCCGGCCTCAAGTTTCCTTTTTAAACATCTGTAGAAACTTTTACTATCTGTTTTAGCTAGTATTGTCTCATATTCTAAATCCCCCCTCATTATTAATCTTTTAGTCATTCCTTGCTTATCTTCATATTCTGTCCAATCTTCTGACTCACCTTTTCAGAATATTACTATCTTTAACCGCTTTAGTTAGTCACAGATAATGTGTCCTTCCCTTAATGTCTTTCTTTCTCACTGGAATGTATCTTTTCTGAGTATTCTTAAATATATCCTTAAATGAATGCTACTGCATCTTTATCGACCCATCCCTTAACCTAATTTCCCAGTTCACTTTAGCCAGTCCTGTCTGCAGGTCCTCATTTTAGATCCACTGCTCTCTCCCTCAAACTAAAAGTGAAATTCGATCACATTATGATCATTGCTATCTATGGGGTAGCCTTTACTATGAATTATTCCTGTCTGATTGCACATTACCAGTGTAGCCTGCTCTCTGGCTGGTGCTGGAATGTGCTGCTCTACGAAATTGTCCCAAAAACAGTCAGTCGATGAACTCATCATCCAGGCTACCTTTGCCAATCGGATTTGTCCAATCTTTACGTAGATTTAAATTATCGATGATGATTGCAGAACCTTTTTTACATGATACCATTATTTCTTCCTGCCTTCCAGCATGGTTGCTGTTGGGGATCTGTAAACCACTTCCACAAATGACTTCTTGGGCGGGATTGTATGGCCTCACTCGGGCAAGATCGTAAGATCCCACCCCGAGGCCAACCGAGGTTTCCGTTCTGGGAACTTCACCCACCCTGATTCCGGGGCGGGTGAAGTGGAAGGGTCTCGGCTCTTAACTTTACTATTTCTCATCCCTACCCAAATCGATTCCACATCATGTTTTCCAGAACTAAGGTCATCTTTCTCCATTGTACCAATGCCATTCCGAATTAACAGAGCTACCCCTCCACTTTTTTTCTCGCTTCCTGTCCTTCCTAAATGCCATGCACCCTTGAATATTCAGGTCTCAGTCTATGTCATTTCATAGCCCTCGGTGGGATTTTCCTCCCCCCCCAGTGGTGTATTTCGCGGTAGCGGGAGGCAGCATGGCGCTCGCTCGCGGAGAGATCTTATGGTTCCACCGTTATCAACGGGGTTTCCCATTGAACGCACCCCTCGACACCGGGAAACCCAAGGCGGGGATGCACCATCATTGGGAACACAAGATCTCGGCAGCAATAACAGCAGCAAGATTCCGGTGCA
Source organism: Mustelus asterias (assembly GCF_964213995.1). Lineage (NCBI taxonomy): Eukaryota > Metazoa > Chordata > Chondrichthyes > Carcharhiniformes > Triakidae > Mustelus > Mustelus asterias. Next base: position 78,519,572 of record NC_135812.1, on the reverse strand, counting down.
TGTCTCCATAGTGTCCATCACATCATTCCTATTTGAGGTGTCAATTCATCTGTTTTATTATGAATGTGACCTCCATTCAAATATAAAGCCTTTATTTCTATCTTTTTGCTACTTTTGTAACTCTGGCCTTATCTGCTAGTGTACTCTTAGGTTTGTGCACTCTGTGACTCCAGGTCCATAACAGCGTGTTTGACTCTTAACTGCCACTAAGCAGGTCGCTCAGTTTGAAAGCAATTAGGGATAGGCAACAAATGCTGGTCTTGCCAACAACACCCACATCCCACACAAAAATTATTTTAAAAATCATCTCCCTTACTCCTACCTTGCTCCCTTGCCTTGCCGTCTCTATTTAATTTATCACATCTTCGCAACATGATCTCTCACCACCACTCTTGAGCTTAAAACTCACTGAACAACCCTTACCGACGTTTTGGGTTGGCAAGATGTAATGAGCAATGTGCCATTGGGATCAGTACTGGTAGCGCAACAATTTATATAAATGACTTGCATGAAGGAATTGAAGGGATGGTTACTAAATTTGCTGATGACGCAAAGGTAGGAAAGAAAGTAAGTTGTGAAGAGGATGTAAGGGGACCACAACGGGATTAGATAGGTTAACTGAGTGGGCAAAGATCTGACAAATGGAATATGATATAGGAAAACATGTAATTGTCCATTTTGGCAGGAAGAATAAAAAAGCATACTATCTAAATAGTGAGAGACTGCATGGTTCTGAGGTGCAGAGGGATCTGGGTGTCGTAGTGCATGAATTGCAAAAGGGTAGTATGGAGGTACAGCAAGTAATTAAGAAAGCTAATAGAATATTATGACATTAGCATATTATAATATTAGAATAGTATTTTTCTCTCCTTACAGATGCTGCCAGACCTGATGAGATTTTACAGCGTTTTCTCTTTGGTTTCAGATTCTAGCATCCGCAATAGTTTGCTTTTATTTTAATAGAATATTATCATTTATTGCTATCGCTCATCTATCCTATACAAAAGTAGAGAGATTATACTTCAGTTGTATACAGTCCTGGCCACAGGGGAGGTCCTAGAGGATTGGAGAATAGCCAATGTTGTTCCTTTGTTTAAGAAGGGTAGCAAGAATAACCCAGGTAATTACAGGCCGGTGAGCCTTACATTAGTGAAATTATTGGAGAGGATTCTTCGAGACAGCATTTATTCCCACTTGGAAATAAGTGGACGTATTAGTGAGAGGCAACATGGTTTTGCGAAGGGGAGGTCGTGTCTCACGAACTTGATTGAGTTTTTCGAGGAAGTGACGAAGATGATTGATGTGGATGTTATCTACATGGACTTCAGTAAGGCCTTTGACAAGGTCCCTCATGGCAGACTGGTGCAGAAGGTGAAGTCGCATGGGATCAGAGGTGAGCTGGCTACGTGGATACAAAACTGGCTCAGTCAAAGAAGACAGAGGGCAGCAGTGGAAGGGTGCGTTTCTGAATGGAGGGCTGTGACAAGTGGCGTCCCTCAGGGGTCAGTGCTGGGACCTTTGCTGTTTGTAATATATATAAATGATTTGGAGGAAAATGTAACTGGCTTGATTAGTAAGTTTGCAGACGGCACAAGGTTGGTGGATTTGCAGATAGCGATGAGGACCATCAGAGGATACAGCAGGATATAGGTCAGTTGGAGACTTGGGTGGAGAGGTGGCAGATGGAGTTTAATCCGGACAAATGTGAGGTAATGCATTTTGGAAAGTCTAATACAGATAGGAAATATACAGTAAATGACAGAAACCTAAGAGTATTGATAGGCAAAGGGACCTGGGTGTACAGGTACACAGGTCACTGAAAGTGGCAAAGCAGATGGAGAACGTAGTCAAGAAGGTTTGCTTGCCTTCATCGGCTGGGGCACTGAGTTTAAAAATTGGCAAGTCATGTTGACGCTTTATAGAACCTTAGTTAGGCTGCACTTAGAATATAGTGTTCACTTCTGGTCGCCACACTACCAGAAGGATGTGGAGGCTTTAGAGAGGGTACAGAAAAGATTTACCAGGATGTTGCCTGGTATGGAGGACATCAGCTATGAGAAGAGGTTGGAGAAACTTGGTTTGTTCCCACTGGAACGATGGAGATTGAGGGGTGACCTGATAGAAGTCTACAAGATTATGAGAGGCATGGACAGACCGGATAGTCAGAAGCTTTTTCCCAGGGTGGAAGAGTCAATTACTAGGGGGCACAGGTTTAAAGGAGATGTACGAGGCAGATTTTTTTACACAGAGGGTGGTGGGTTCCTGGAACTCGTTGCCGGGCAAGGTAGTGGAAGCGGATACGATAGTGACTTTTAAGGGACGTCTTGACAAATACATGAATAGGATGGGAATAGAGGGATATGGTCTCCGGAAGGGTAGGGGGTTTTAGTTAAGTGGGGCAGCATGGTCGGTGCAGGCTTGGAGGACCGAAGGGCCTGTTCCTGCGCTGTAATTTTCTTTGTTCTTTGTACAGGGTGCTAGTGAGACCATATTTAGAGTACTATGTACAGTATTGGTTTCCTTATTTAAGGAAAGATGTAAATGCAATGGAAGCAGTTCAGAGAAGGTGAAATAGCCGAATACCTGGATGGGTGGGTCGTCTTATGAGGAAAGGTTGTACAGGTTAGACTGATATCTGCTGGAGTTTCAAAGTGTAAGAGAGTCGTGATTGAAACATATAAGATCCAGAGGGGTCATATCAGATCTCTGACAAAGGGTTATCCTGACTTGAAATGTTGGCTCTATTCTCTCTCCACAGACGCTGTCAGACCTGCTGAGATTTTCCAGCATTTTCTGTTTCTGTTCAAGATCCTGAGGAATCTTGACAGAGTGAATGTGGAGAGGATGTTTCCTCTTGTGGGAGAATACAGAACTAGGGGTCACTGTTTAAAAGTAAGGTGTCCTCCATTTAAAACGGAGGTGAGGCTAAATGTTTTCACTCAGAGGGTTATGAGTCTCTTCCTGAAAAGGTGGCAGAAGCAGAGTGTTTGAATATTTTTAAGGCAGACGTGGATAGATACTTGGTAAGCAAGGGAGTTCCTGGATAGGTTATCCTGGATCGGCAGGATGCAGATTTGAGGTTACGATCAGCCATCATGTTATTGAATGGCAGAGCAGGCTCAAGGGGCGGAATGGCCTACTCCCGCTCCTGTTCTAATTATAAAACTGGTCGAAAGACTGGTCCCAGCACGGTTCAAGTGAAAACCTTCACAATGGTACAGTTCTTACTTTTCCCTAGTACTGGTGATGGTGCTCTATGAATCAAAATCCATTTCTCCCACACCGATCTCTGGGTCATGCATTTAATTCTCTCATCTGGTATACTCTATGCCAATTTTCTCGTGGCTCAGATAGTAATCTGAAGGTATTACCTTTGAGGTTCTGCTTTTTAATTTAGCCACTACCTGCTCATTCCTGGTCAGCAGAACCTCTTCCGTAGTTTTACCTATGTCATTGGTGCTTATGTAGCCCGCAACCTCTGGATCCCCATTGCGAGCTCTCCAGCCCAGAGTAGGTATACTGAACCCTGGCACCGAGCAGGCATCATAGCCGTCCTGCTTTCAACTGCAGAGAACTGTGTCTATCGCCCTGACTGTATTGTCCCTTACGACCACTGCTTTCCTACTAACTCCCCCCACTTGAATGGCTTCCTGTACCATGGTGCCATGGCCAGTTCGCTCATCCATCCTGCAGCCCCCACTTTCATCCAGGAACCTCAAACCTGTTGGACAAATGCTGAGGGACTTCCACTTGTACCTTCTAGGTACCCATTGCTGCCTCACTCACAGTCACACCCTCCCATCCCTGACCACATCAGAAGACCCTATCCTAAAGCGTGTGCCCACCTCCTAGTACAAAGTGTCCAAGTGACTTTCCCCCCTTCCTGATGCACCACAATCTGTGTAGCCTGAATTCCCGCTCAACAACTCTGAGCAAAAGCTGCTGAAGCTGCAGAATCTTACTTCGCTTCTGGATGTTGTTGGCTCTTTTCGCCTCCTCTTCTAGCTAGATGCAAATACTGCTTCTTGGTAACCAGTCCTTGATGAAGATTCTAAGTTGCTCACAACCTTCATTACATCGTTTGGGAGATTTTATTTAAACAAGTTACTCTTCGGCAAAACAGCAAGCTTCCAAGGAACAATGTTAAGCATCCAGAAGGACGATATGGAGCCCAATATCATGTGGATATTGTCCTGATCCATGGATCCACTCAGGCAGAACAGGACACAAGAGTGCGAACTGTGTTAATCATGAAGATAATGAAGAATGAAGATAATGAATAATGAAGATAATCAGCCATGGATATCTAAGGAAATAAAGGAGGGTATCAAATTGAAAGAAAATGTAGACAAAGTGGCAAAGATTAGTGGGAACCTAGAGGATTGGGAAATCTTTAAAAGTCAGCAGAAAGCCACGAAAAAAGCTATAAAGAAAAGTAAGATGGATTATGAGAGTAAACTAGCTCAGAATATAAAAACAGATAGCAAAAGTTTTGACAAATATAGAAAATGAAAAAGAGTGGCAAAAGTAAACATTGGTTCTTTAGAGGACGAGAAGGGGATGTAATAACTGGAAATGAGAAAATGGCTGAGGCATTGAACAGGTATTTTGTGTCGGTCTTCACAGTGGAAGACACAAATAACATGCCAAAAATTGATGACAGGAAGGCTATGGCAGGTGAGAACCTAGAAACTATCATTATCACGAAAGAGGTAGTGTTGGGCAAGTTAATGGGGCTAAAGGTAGACAAGTCTCCTGGTCCTGATGGAGTGCATCCCAGGGTACTCAAAGAGATGGCGGAAGAAATAGCAAATGCACTAGTGGTAATTTACCAAAATTCACTGGACTCTGGGATGGTTCCCGCAGATTGGAAAACAGCAAATGTGACGCCACTGTTTAAAAAAGGAGGTAGACAAAAGGCAGGTAACTATAGGCCGGTTAGCTTAACTTCTGTAGTAGGGAAAATGCTTGAATCTATCATCAAGGAAGAAACAGCGAGACATCTGGATACAAATTGTCCCATTGGTAAGATGCAGCATGGGTTCATAAAGGGCAGGTCATGTTTGACTAATTTGGAGGAATTCTTTGAGAGCATTACATGTGCAGTGGACAATGGGGAACCTGTGGATGTGGTGTATCTGGATTTCCAGAAGGCATTTGACAAGGTGCTGCACCAAAGACTGCTACATAAAATAAAGGTGCACAGTGATACGGGTAATGTATTAGCATGGATAGAGGATTGGTTAACTAACAGAAAACAAAGAGTGGGAGTAAATGGGTGTTTTTCTGGTTGGCGATCAGTGACTAGTGGTGTGTCTCAGGGATCAGTGTTGGGACCGCAATTGTTTACGATTTACATTGATGATTTGGATTTGGGGACCAAGTGTAGTGTGTCAAAATTCGCAGATGACACTAAGATGGGTGGAAGAGCAAAGTGTGCAGAGGACGCTGAAAGTCTGCAAAGGGATATAGATAATCTAAGTGAGTGGGTGAGGGTTTGGCAGATGGAGTACAATGTTGGTAAATGTGAGGTCATCCATTTTGGTAAGAATAACAGCAAAATGGACTATTATTTAAATGGTAAAAAATTGTGTCCTTGTGCAGGAATCTCAAGGAGTTGGTTTGCAGGTGCAGCAGGTAATTAAGAAGGCAAATGGAATTTTGTCCTTCATTGCTAGAGGGATGGAGTTTAAAAACAGCAAGATTATGTTGCAGCTGTATAAGGTGCTGGTGAGGCCACACCTGGAGTACTGTGTACAGTTTTGGTCGCCTTACTTGAGAAAGGATATACTGGCACTGGAGGAAGTGCAGAGGAGATTCACTCGGTTGATTCCAGAGTTGAGAGGGTTGGCTTATGAGGAGAGACTGAGTAGACTGGGGCTATACTCATTGGAATTCAGAAGAATGAGGGGAGATCTTATGGAAACATATAAGATTATGAAGGGAATAGATAAGATAGATGCAGGGAAATTGTTTCCACTGGCGGGTGAAACTAGAACTAGGGGGCATAGCCTCAAAATAAGGGGACGTAGATTTGGGACTGAGTTGAGGAGGAACCTCTTCACACAAAGGGTTGTGAATCTGTGGAATTCCCTGCCCAGTGAAGCAGTTGAGGCTACCTCATTAAATGTTTTTAAGGCAAGGATAGGTAAATGTTTGAACAGTAAAGGAATTAAGGGTTATGGTGAGCGGGCGGGTAAGTGGAGCTGAGTCCACAAAAAAATCAGCCATGATCTTATTGAATGGCGGAGCAGGCTCAAGGAGCCAGATGGCCTACTCCTGCTCCTAGTTCTTATGTTCTCATGTGTTACAACGCCTACATGAAGCAGGACTTTCACTCAACAACAAATGCAAATTCTTAGAGCCGACTGTCAAGTTCCTTGAATGAATCTGATTTCAGGAATTGACCTATAGAAGACAAGAGCAATTAAGGAGCATCCAGCTCCTTGGAACATGACTGAGCTCCAGAGATTCACGGGTATGGTAAATCAAGTCGGAAAGTTCCTGCCCAACCTAGCAGTCGTCAATGAGCCACTACATCAGCTGTTATGACAGGACAATACCTGGTGTTGGGAGGGAGCACTGCTGAAGTCTTCAGGGAAAATCAAAGAAATACTGACGCCACTTGATATTTTAGCTCACTATGACACAGAGCTGCCCAGAATCATTGGTGTAGGTACGTCTTCTATAGGATTGGGAACTGTATTCTTTCAGATAGAGACAGATAGAAACTGGGGACCAGTTTACTACACAATCTCATTCACTAACAGATTGAACAGAGATATGCAGCGGTAAGGAAAGCAGCATTAACTGCTACAAGGGCTTTTGAAAATGTTCTTGGTCTCCATTTCAAGCTAGAGACAGACCATTAGACATTAGAACAGTGCACAACGAGGCCATTTGGCTGATCGAGTCTGTACTGATTCTCTGAAAGAGCATCTTACCCAGGCCCAGGTCTATGTGCAATTTAACTTCGGTGTAAGTCACAGGCCAACGTAAACCTGAAGCCCTTGTAAAAATGGACATTTTCATTACCAATCAAGCCAACCAACTATAGGCAAAACAACACTGCGAATGCTGGAAATCATAAGTATAAACAGAAGATGCTGGAAAAACTCAGCAGCCTGGCAGCATCTGTGGAGAGAAAAACAGCGCTAATGTTTTGAGTCCCGTTTGACTCTTCAGAGCTCTAAAGAATGGCTCTGAAGAAGAATCATATTGTATTCTAAGCATCAACTCTGTTTCTCTCTCCATTGATGCTGCCAGACCTGCTGAGTTTTTCCAGCATCTTAGAGGCTATTCTCCCATCCCGCTGTGCTAAGAAATTAATACAATGGATCGGGAGAATCCCGCGGCGGGCGATTCACAAGGTTTAACGCATGTTCACACCGCGCTAGCGTCTCCCAGTGCCAGATTTCTGGCAGCATCTGCTCTGCGCTGGATATCGGCGGGGAGGCACAAAGACCATTTAAATGATCATTTGAACGTAATTTAAATACAATTAACGGGCCTGGGATTGAAGTTTCCCCACCCTGACAGATTGGTTCACTCCAGTAGGGATTACAGTAGCTGTCCACTTGTGGGGAACGAGTGGCCTGACCCAGCTGGAGTGAAAGGGGGGCAATTGGGGTCCCCCAGAAGGGGGCCCCCGTGTGGGGGGTGCCCCCTGGGCATTGGCACCCTGGCAGTGCCAGCCTGGGGCCCCTGGCAAGGTGCCTAGAGGGCACCTTGGCACTGCCCATCGGGCATGGGGGGGTAAGTCTAGGGGGAGGCAGTCAGCCTGTTTTTGGGGGGGGGGGGCGTCTGCTCTGTGTGGAAGGGGAGTCAGGACTGCGCCAGTGGGGGAAGGGGACTGGAGATCGGGACTGGGCCCAGGAGTGGTCGGGGGGGCCAAGCGATCAGGCTGTGGGAGGGGGCGGAGAGCAGACATTGCAGAGGTCACGGGACTGGCCAGTAATCGAGCTGGCCAGCAATCGGGAGCCCATCAGTGCGGGGCCACTGCGCATGCGCTGATCACGGCACTGACAGATCGATACATGTGCAGTGACCCGCTCAGCACGTTGATTTCAGCCTCTCCAGCGGGAATAGGCCCCGCCCCATGAAATTTAATGATATTCACATTGGTGTCGTCTGCATTGCACAGAGTGTGGGAGATTCTTCTCTGAACTCCCACTGAAAGTGTGAATTATTCCAGTTTTCACACAAATGCGACCCTTAGAATTTTGGGGGCGGGGAGAATTCCGGCCCTTGTTTTTACTTCAAGCTGACAGACTTGCTTTTCTCCCCTTCCCAACCCATGGTGATCGATTACAACAGAATGGAAATCAGGCTGATTCAACAACAGGTAGGCAGTCCGCTACACCAAGTTAGTGAAAATTAGCTCATTGGTCTCCAGGCTGAGACACGAAACAATGTTCTTCCCTCGACAAGTACTAATTAAAATCAACGAATCAGTCATTCATCTCATGATTGTTTTGTGGTCTATGCTGGAGCTGGCTGCTGCATTCATAGAATCCCTACAGTGCAGAAGGAGGCCCTTCAGCCCATCGACAACAATCCCACCCAGGCCCTATCCTTGTAACCCCACGTAATCCCCCTGATACTAAAGGGGCAATCCCATCCAGGTCTGTTCCCCGTAACTCCCAAGTATTTACCCCGCTAATCCCCCTAACCTACACATCTTGGGACACTAAGGGGCAATTTAGCATGGCCAATCCACCTAACCTGCACAGCTTTGGACTCTCTTGCTAAACATCCAATTGATAGGAGTGCCTGATCACATTTCTACGAAAGCCCTCAGCGCATCTGTCTACTTCAGGGTTGCTATATAAATGTGGCTGCTGTTGCTTTTGAACGGCCCTGCGTGTGAAGGTCTGTTGACGCAAGTGGCATGAGTCAGTGCCCACAGAGGAGGGAGAGCGGAAAACAAATCGCCCACTCACCGCAGAACCTGCCCGATTCTCATTCTTCCCCTTCAGGAGTTGGATCATTGTGCTCGCAAGTCCCAGCCTTTATTTCATATTTGCTGCTTTGGTGCTGGGGGAATCTCAACCTATTCAGGTGGGTGGCAGGCAAGCCTTAGATTGAGTGCAATTATTTTGAAAGGTCATCTATGGAAGGTAATTAGCTGAAAGCCTCCTACCGGGCTTCTGGTTCCACAGTGAAATTGGTTACCCATCGGATTACACAGTCTGGTATAATTTGTTTGAGTTGTTGACACATTGAACATTTTATTTTGTCGGGGCTGTGTCTCAACAGTATGTAAACACTCTAAAACCTCGCCAGCTGTAAACATATGTCCAGAAGGTCAGAGTTCAACACCAGGAGTTTGCAAGACCATAAGAAGACTGACTGTTATCTTTTGTTCATAGAGTGACTGATCTCTGCTATCGCAGAATCATTAGACAGAGGCGAAACATCGGTAGCTGAGGGGATCTTCATACGTCAAAATAATTAATCGTTATTTTTTCAATGCTATTGTAGTTATTGGCAAGAGTATTAAGTACTATTTTCCTGTCACTTAAAAAAAATGTCCTTTACATACAAACATAGGAACAGGAACAGGCCACTCGGACGCAAAACCTGCTCCGCCATTCAGTAAGATCATGGCTAATCATAGAAACCCTACAGTGCAGAAGGAGGCCATTCAGCCCACTGACAGAGCATCCCACCCAGGCCCTATCCCCGTGAACCCACATATTTACCCCGCTACTACCCCGAACCCACACATCCTGGGACACCAAGGGTCAATTTAGCATGGCCAATCCACCTAATCTGCACATCTTTGGGAGGCAACCAGAGCACCCGGAGGAAACCCGCACAGACACGGGGAGATGTGCAAACTCCATACAGACAGTCACTCAAGGCTGGAGTTGAACCTGGGTCGCTGGCGCCGTGAGGCAGCAGTGCTAGCCACTGTGCCACCGTGCCTGACTGTAATCTCAATCCCACATTCCTGCACACCCCCCGATAACTTTTCATCCACTTGTTAATCAAGAATCTATCTAGTTCTGCCTTAAAAATATTCAAAGAATATCTCAAACCGAGTATCGTGTAGTTATAGAGCAGAGCTGTTCATGTAATTGGTTTTCCTTAATTAAGCCCATTCTCCGAAAGCTGCATCATTTGCAACGTGGCATGAAAATTTCAACGTTAATTATTTGTTTCCAGCTGCTTCAAACAACAAAACAATTAGGTCAAGTGGATGGGTCCATTATTGTTTCACCAGAGTATAACAATATTTTACAAAGCACCATTTTAAAAAGGGATCAAGTTGGATTTAGAGAGATCTGGTGTATTAACCACACAATCATTTACTATGGAAATATTATAAGTGCCTTTAGCTTCCACAAAGAATTAGAAAGTTGGAGGCACATTTATCAAATTATCGGTCAACTATTCGCGTTGTAAAATCTCGACAGAATGTAGTTTTTAAAAATCCTTCGTGCATTACTCCTGAAGCTATAAAGAAAAGCTAAATCAAAAGCCACACAACATCTGTAACAAAGTCACTGAAGCCGTGGCGTAGATTCCTCATCTCCTATCAAAACACTACAAAAGCAGTGGAGACCGTGGCCGATTCTCCGATGTCCTCAGGGTGGGATCGTACGAACCTCGGGTGGACGTGCTGGTAAAATTCCGCCCTGTGAGTAAAATGATTGTTGTATTGATCCCAGTTTTACTCAGGAAACTAACACAAAATCTGATAGGAGGCCTGATCACTTCTTGCAGTGACGCATATTTAATTTGAGAGGGTTTCTCTTATCTTGGCAGAAGGAGAAGAATTGCATCTCTCCCTGAGGTAATCTGTCTATGGGTGTCTTGACGGTTTTTCTTCTCCTTGTCGGTAGGGTTTCCTTGGTGGGAATTGGTTTAAGTTTTCTAGTGATGGTAGGGTCTGAATGGTGCCTCTGATATGGCTGGAGGGGAGTGAAGTGTGTTGTGTTGAGTCTTGGCGTGGTGTGAGAATCCTTGGCTTACTGGCTCCCATATGATAGTGTATACTGCCACGCAATGTACCAATGGCAGTATTCTGATGTTCCCTTTTTTCTGGACCTTTCATTGCTTGGAGGTCTTGGGATAAGAACATAAGAACTAGGAGCAGGAGTAGGCCATCTGGCCCCTCGAGCCTGCTCCGCCATTCAATGAGATCATAGCTGATCTTTTTGTAGACTCCGCTCCACTTACCTGCCCATTCACCATAACCCTTAATTCCTTTACTGTTCAAAAATTTATCTATCCTTGCCTTAAAAACATTCAATGTCAGGAATGCTGAGTTAGTTCCCAATTGGTGGTATTTTACCACACAAGGAATGCTATAAATTGCGTAGCTCTGCCTTTGTTATCCTTTGGAAGAGGGTGTGCATCATAGGGCCATGTGCTGAGGGCTTTATCCTCACTCTTTCCGGTATCCTCTCATTATCCGTACGAGAGCAGATGCCGACTACAACGATTACAATGACTGATAATCTGAACCGTTTATATGAGTGTTTGCTGGTCTTTTCTGTATATGCGGAATAATGATCACTCTGTACTGCACTAGATTTTGGGGATTTGTTGCGTCTTGTGGTAAAATGGAAACCACTCAATAAAAACATTCATTAAAAAAAATACCTGTGTGCTAGGATGTGTAATAGTTCTTCATGTTTTTGAAGAAATTGGAGTACCTTGTTGAATGTGGTACCATTAAAACTGAAGTGGCATACTCACATAGATACTAGAAAAGCAATGAATGTTAATAAGGTAACATTGCTCTGCTGTCTTCCTTTGAGACACTAATAACTCTTCATTATTAGCCAGCTGAGCAGTCCCTACAAGGGACAGAATGGCAGCAGTGGTGGCCCACTTTAACAGTTTTTTTATTCATACATTCGTGGGACATGGGGGTCGCTGGCTGGCCAGCATTTATTGCCCATGCCTAGTTGTCCTTGGAGGACAGTTGAGAGTCAACCACATTGCTGTGGCTCTGGAGTCACATGTAGTCCAGACCAGGTAAGGATGGCAGATTTCCTTCCCTAAAGGGCATTAGTGAACCAGATGGGTTTTTCTGACAATCGATACTGGTTTCATGGTCATCAGTAGATACTTAATTTGTGGTATTTTTTATTGAATTCAAATTCCACTATCTGCCATGGCGGGATTTGAACCCGAGTCCCCAGAACATGAGCTGAGCTTCTGGATTAATAGTCTAGCGATAATTCCAGTAGACCAGCGCCTCCCCCAATCCAAACAGGGTTGCCGTAGTTTCATTCTGTAACGATGGATCTCTATACATGGATCTCTATAGTGGACCTCTTTCATGGAAAGTGTTTGAAATTAGTTAGAAGTTAAACTTAAGAATTTAAGCCTCTAAAATAATGGGGGAGAGCAGCGTGCACCAATGTCTCCACTTTTGTTGGGACTGTTTTGTTGTTGCTTAAATATTCAATTTTATTCAATGTGTTCAGAAAAGAAGTTCCCACCTGTAGCAATGCTGTAGAGAATTGGGGAAACTTAATCATAGAATCATAGAAACCCTACAGTGCAGAAGGAGGCCATTCGGCCCATCGAGTCTGCACCGACCACAATCCCACCCAGGCCCTACCCCCACATATTTACCCGCTAATCCCTCTAACCTACGCATCTCAGGGGCAATTTTAACCTGACCAATCAACCTAACCCGCACATCTTTGGACTGTGGGAGGAAACCGGAGCACCCGGAGGAAACCCACGCAAACACGAGGAGAATGTGCAAACTCCACACAGACAGTGACCCGAGCTGGGAATCGAACCCGGGACCCTGGAGCTGTGAAGCAGCAGTGCTAACCACTGTGCTACCGAGCCGATAATGTTTTAAATGCCAATTTGCGCAATAAAATGGCCAATGATTTGCAGTCTCTGTTATAATACATAAACGTATAAATTACTTCCTCAAACAGTCCTTTCTACATCACTGAAGTCTATCTAGAAAATAATAGAATGACAACAGTAGTTCAAGCTGTGCATTGTACCACCATCTTCAAATCTTCAAGAGAGATAATATGGATGAGGAGAAGGAAGCGAAAGAGGAAAACTCATCTATAATAATTTTCAATTTGCCACGATCGCAGGTTTTAAAAAAACAAGAATGGCTGAACTGAGAGATGTGAAACAATGATTAAATGTTTAATTATACTATTAGCCATCCACAACGTTAATGACCATATATCTTCCAATCAGATGAAGAACTGTCTGCTGGAATCATATAACAAAAGTCAATCTAGTTACACTGACCCATGCAATGTAATAAAACAAGAATGACAAAAAAAAACAAGACTTGGCGTGCTTTGACTTGAATTGTCGAATAAGGGAGGATAAGTGAATTGCAAAATATGTCAACGTAAGGAAAACAAATTTTCCAATTTCCAGGCCATCAGTCGGTAAAGATTGAGCTATAAAATCATAATAAATTATACAGACTACAATCATGTTTGTTCACTAATCATGTCTAGCGCAGTGTCGAAGAGTTTGAATAATAGTTCAGGTCAAAAAGCTGGATAGTGCAGAAAACATTCAACAGTGCACTCGCTTTCACCCCGCACAGCCGAACCAAAGCTGCTCGTGTGGAGTTTTATGAGGGAGATCGTCAAGGATTTGAGCTTGACAACATTCTCCAAGGCTGCAACAATGGCCCTTTTTATTTGTTATACTTAAAATTACAAGCTTTTGTAACCCCACTCCCTTCACGGAAAAGCACCAAGACAAATAATTGAACAGTTATATCCAATATATAAAAAATAAAGTCAACAGAACAATCAAGAGATTAATTCAGTCCCTTGATGAACTCACATATTTGAACATCTGAGTTATATCTGAAGTTTATTGAAATGCCCCTCAGATGAATTGTCTGTTTACATGTGACATTTTTAATACCAGAAATCGGGACAAACGATTTTCTCGAAAAATAGCTTGTTTCCAGCACAAGGCATAGGGTTGTTCTGATGTAAAGATGATCTTTCCAGGATATGTTAGCAGGGAATCAAAAGAGTGTTTATACCGTGGAAGGCAATCCGCTGTTTAAAATTCCAGCTTATTGGCAATGTGTTAAAATTTTCTGGCACAAATCTTAAAAAACAACATGCCATTGAAGTCGCCCGGGTTACAGCATGAATTTTGCGTTGATTTCCCACTGACCATCCCAAGAACCAAAGAAAATTTGGATTTACCCATTTTGACAGTCAAGGTGGTGTAAGCCATGGCTTCATTCCTGCTGCATCGAGTGTCTGGTCTTAATTTATAGAGTCACAGAGATTTACAGCATGGAAACAGGCCCTTTGGCCCAACTTGTCCACACCGCCCTTTTTTTTAAAACCCCTAAGCTAATCCCATTTGCCTGCATTTGGCCCATATCCCTCTATACTCATCTTACCCATATAACTATCTAAATGCTTTATAAAAGACAAAATTGTACCCGCCTCTACTACTACCTCTGGCAGCTTATTCCAGACACTCACCACCCTCTGTGTGAAGAAATTGCCCCTCTGGACACTTTTGTATCTCTCCCCTCCCACCTTAAACCTATGCCCTCTAGTTTTAGACTCCCCTATCTTTGGGAAAAGATATTGACTTTCTAGCTGATCTGTGCCCCTCATGATTTTATAGACCTTTATAAGATCATCCCCTCAGCCTTCTATGCTCCAGAGAAAAAAGTCCCAGTCTATCCAGCCTCTCCTTATAACTCAAACCATCAAGTCCCGGTAGCATCCTAGTAAATCTTTTCTGCACTCTTTACAGTTTAATAATATCTTTCAATAATAGGATGACCAGAACTGTACACAGTATTCCAAGTGTGGCCTTACCAATGTCTGGTACAACAAGACGTCCCAACTCCTGTATTCAATGTTCTGACCGATGAAACCAAGCATGCCAAATGCCTTCTTCACCACTCTGTTCACCTGTGACTCCACTTTCAAGGAGCTATGAACATGTACTCCTAGATCTCTTTGAGAGGATAGTGGGGTGGGGCGCTGGGGGGGGATGAGTGCATGTGCAGGAGACGCCCCCCAGTAGCTGTTGAGTGAGTGGCGCACAATGCCAAGTAAACATCATTGCATGGCGGCACAGTGGTTGGCACTGCTGCCTCACAGCGCCAGGGACTCAGGTCCCATTCCCGGCTTAGGTTACTGTCTGCACGTTCTCCCCGCGCCTGCGTGGGTTTCCTCCGGGTGCTCTGGTTTCCTCCCACAGTCAAAAGACGTGCTGGTTAGGTTACATTGGCCATGCTAAATTCTCCCTCAGTGTACCCGAGCAGGCGCCAGAGTGTGGCGACAAGGGGATTTTCACAGTAACTTCATTGCAGTGTTAATGTAAGCCTACTTGTGACACTCATAAATAATTAAATACCAGACACCATGGCCATGTTGGGGGGAGGCTGAGGCCATTGAAGCCCCTGGGTGGTCGAGGGCATGATGGGCAATGCCCATGGGGCACTGCCATCCAGGCATCCTGGCACTGCCATAACCCTTAATTCCCTTACTGATTAAAAATCTGTCTATCTCAGCCTTGAACATAATTAACCCGCTCACCCATCTTAAAATTCTCCGTGAAATAGTGGGGTATAATATAATCACAATGCCCCTGATGTGCTCTGGTACAAAGCCTGACACAAGATTGCAATGAACAAGGCATACAGACTGCGGTGACATCGGCATTATCAAGGTCAAAGCTGGTAAGTATATTTTGTTTTGTAAACTAGATTTGAACAAGGTTGTTAGAGCTATCAGTGATACTGACAGATTAAATTTGCGCTGAATAGACTTCTTACATATTCTGATCTGATTTCCGTTCTCAGCAAACTATCTTGCACCATGACTGAATTGGGAAATGTTTAGGGTAGAAATTAAAATAGATCAGATATCCCATTCTCGACTCAGTGTCAATTTGTGCACTGTTACTTAATAGTTGCAACATACTCTCAATCATTATATTTTCAGTACCTGCACTCAACAAAATAAATCTGCATATATACTCCATTTTCGTAGCCATTGCCACGACACTGCCATTATCCAGTCACTGACAAGACCATTTCCGAGCATCTCCTTCTCTCAACATCCAAACTTCCACTCCGTCCAAATTCACTTCTTCTTGCTCCTGCCCCCCCAAAGAAATCTCTCCCAAATCACTTACAGCTGCATTTTCAAACTCCTAGCTTTGACACTCTGTTCACCATGATACTCCTGGTATGATGATGGTGTGCTATTGCTGTAGATATCATATATATGTTTTTATGTTTAAAGGGACTGTTTTAAAGTTCAGTTTTTTTCTACAGGCAGTTGGTATGTCTGGGGGGAATGCAGTTCAGATGCTGGGAAAAGAGCAGGATAATTACTTATTTTAGCATGTAGTATTTACTTTGAAGAGAGCTAATAGATTTTAGTTTATAGATGAAGGTTTCCCCCTGGGGTTTTTGATTAGGTTGATTGACAGGGTCATGTGATGATGTGGTTAATATGAGGAGCTACATTTGTAGCAGAGAAACAGCTTTCAGTTCTGACTGCAGTTTATTTAAAGACAGAGGTCGGCAAGCTGCTCTGAAACACTAAATGGCTCTGAAAGCTTTGACATTAACCACACCCCTTACAGCAAGTATATTTATGGTTGCTAACTGTATTTAACATGGAATTTTAAATCTGTAAAAGAATGTTGCTTATTTGGAATTGAAACAGTGATAAGCTAGAAATTAAAGTGGTTTCATTTCTTTTTTAACTATTGTTGAACTCTTAAGAGTTAAGCCGCTTCATTTTGTTAAAGTTATACTTAAACTGTATTATTTAATTAAGTTTGTTTTTACTCTAAAAGATCCCTAATTTGTCATCGGAATTACTCCTGGAATGAAGCATCCTATCCTCACATTTATACCAAAATAGAAAAGTTGTTGGGGTCTAGGCTGGCTTCCTAATGTAATTTGGGATTCTGTTCCAGGGCCCTAGCACCTGGAGTCATAGATTTATTTAACTAGTCTGTCTCCTCTACCTTCGATGCTCGTGCCCCCATTTACTCTCTCTTACGCTTATCATTTCTCCAGTATTGCCCTCATCATCTCCCCCTTAAAGAGGGCAACTGGCACAAAACTGCTTGAGACGGCAAGGTGATGAGAACGAGAGTACAGCATGTGGTTAGGGGAATTAATTTGGAGAGTGAGGGTGAATGAGAAGTCTGTGCCAGAGAGGTCAAAGAGCGAAAGAGGAATTTAGATCAAAATCAATGACATTGCCATTGCACGTAGAGGTTCAGCAAAAAGGGATGGGAAATGATCCTAGCAAGGAAGTTACTATGGTAACAGAAGGTGAAAAGAGCTTTAAATGAGAGGCAGGTAGGTTAAGAGAGAGTGAAGTTTTTAAATTGGCAGAATAATGGGGAATAAATGAAATGGGATTTGAGAACAAGAGCCATCAGCACAGAGAGAAAGATTCTCAACACAAGCTAGGTTTCCATCAGGGCCAGAATGCTAATATACTCCAGTGACAAAGATCAGAATGGTCATGATGAATGACAAGGGAATAGGAGAAGGATGCAGCAGACACATCTTGGAATTTGAGCATGGGACTGCATGGGGAGTTAGCTGGAAGTTAGCATTGAGTGGAGCAGAAAACTGGAAAGAACCTGCAGTTTGGGAATTGCCAGGGGGATGAAAATCAGAAGCAGAAGCTCGAAGACACGTGAGAGAAAGAGAAAGGCCCAGAGCCTCAACAAGTCTTTGCCATCTATTGTGATCAGCAGAGCAACAGTGTCGCGCAGTACCAGTCTGAGACCACTGCCAGGCAGCACATTTGGGGCTCATTCCAGGAGACTGGTGCTAAGTGATACTACTTTTTGTCTAATAGTAGGGAGTGCCTATTTGGACCTCACGACCAGATTCTTTACTTGGTCCTTAAGATCAATGAATATCATAGAATCCAACAGTGCAGAAGGAGGCCATTCAGCCCATCGGGTCTGCACCAGTTCTCTGGCAGAGCATTTTACCCAGGCCCTATCCCTGTAACCCCATGTATTTACCCCGTTAATCCCCCCACACATATTGGGACACTAAGGGGCAATTGAGCATGGCCAATCAACGTAACTGCACATCCTTTGACTGTGGGATGAATATCTAGGTACTGTTAATGGCAATAAGATAATGCAGCTGGCCATCTTCAGTGAGCCACTAACAGCCCCATGAAAATCTTGGAAAGTCCAGAGGTGAGCTCCTAACGAGCTCCTAAATAAGATCAAGCCACCCAATTAACAATGCAGGAAATTTAATTTCTCCACCTGCAGTCCCCTCCCACCCTCCTCTGTCCTTGGGAAAATGATCAGAATCAGGGACAGAGGCAGCAAGCAGGCAACAGCCACTCTTTCTTGCCGTCCCATTTCCGTTCCATGACAGGAACGTTATGGTCAAAGTGAATGGCGCGGAGACACTCCTTCTTATGGAATTGGAACAGCAGGACATTTACTGACAGTGGCAGCACAGTGTATAGCGCTGCTGCCTCACAGCACCAGGGACCCCAGGTTCGATTCCAACCTTGGGTGACTGTGTGGAGTTTGTATGTTTTCCCCGTGTCTGCATGGGTTTCCTCCGGGTGCTCCGGTTTCCTCCCACAGAGCAAAGAAGTGCAGGTTAGATGGATTAGCCATGCTAAATTGCACCTTGGTGTCCCAAGATGTGTAGGTTAGGGGGAATTAGCCTGGGGAAATCATGGAGTTACAGGGATAGGGCGAGGTTTTGGGACTGGGTAAAGATGGGCCAAATGGCCTCCTTCTGCACTGTAGGAATTCTCTGATTCTATGTTCTAATTTGTTGGCAAAATAACAGAGTTCAATGCATCTGCCTTTCAATCTGTGAGCTATTCAGCAATTTGTAGTGAGGAAGAGTTACTGGACAATTTGCCATCAGATTTGTGAAAACGGCAACTCACACTCAGGCCCTGATTTTGCTGGCACGGCCGCCCGAGGCTCGTAAGATCGTGTCCGTGGTCAACGGGGAATGCCGTTCTGCGAGCCTCGCCCACCCCAATTTCGGGACGGCTGTGCTGGTAAAATCAGGGCCACAATCTCTCATGAGTTTCAAGAATATTGCTGCACGTGCACATTATTCGTGGATCGAGCCCGTGAATGGAGTTAACAGCATAAGGACAATTTTAACAAGGAGAGTTATGTTGCTGCAATGTCGGCCAGCCTGACTGGCCCAGTAATGGAATGAGTGGAAGAATGGAGTCTCATTCCTTCAGGTTATAAATTGCTCGGGCTGAAGGAAAAGGGGCACGGCACAAAATGTCCCGTTCCAACAAATCCTGGGCTACTGTGTCTCTCATTCTTATTCCACACACAGGACCTGCAGGTAGGTGACCAGGTTCCCTTATGTGTATAAGTGTGCGTGTATGCGCACGCGTGCATGTGTGTGCATGTATATATGTATGTGCATTTGTATCTGTGTGGTGTGTATGTGCATGTGTATATATGTGGGTACATATGTGCATATGCACCTGTATGTATATGTATATATATATATATATATATATGTGTGTGTGTGTGCATGTTTGTGTATGTACATGTGTGTGCATATATGTCTTTGTGTGTGCATGCAGAACAACCTTGAATTTTGCAACCAGGTAACAAGGAGGGATCACAGAAAACCTCAGAATACAGCAGGGATGTAGTTTCTAATTGGTTACTTAAATATGGAAAGTAATAAAATTGGATGACTTACCCCACCATCAGATCCTCCAAAGGACAGCCCTTTCTTTGCTATACTGTAAATAAAAAGTACGTTTTGAGTCCACAAAATACTCTTAACCACATGAGTGCCGGCTGTATGTGTATATACATATATATATTTGACTTTCTTCAGTTCATTTTGTTCATTCACAAGCAACTGAGTCAACGTTAGCACTTGATACTAGTTAAGGCTCATGTTTCTTTGACAACTCAACAACAAACATACGTAAGTGCTACAATCCATCACATGTCCATAACAAACTTGTAGAAAATACTAACACTAAAAATATTCCCTCACGAAATGGTTCTACTAAACAATAAGAAAAACACAAGATGAGAATAAAAAGACTCTAAAAGTCCAGGGGTGGAAATGAAGGGTTTTGCCACGGAGTTAAGGATTTGGTGTGGAAACTAGTTCCATTGGAATTCACTGCTGTGAAATGGCTTTGCAGGCAGGATGCGCTTATCCTAGCCTGAAGTGATCACATTCCCAAAGTCTGGATTGCAGATCAATGGCATCCGGTTGAGTTGGATGGGAGTTCGGCACTGCCAAAATCCCACTGGTGGACTTTCCCCACACAATTTCAAGGCCTTCGAGAGAGGTCGTAGCGGGTAGCAGTCTTATCCAGATTATGTCATAATTCACAACAGCAGAATCGAAACCCCTTTCAATATTCATTCAAAGCCTGAGATGAGATAACTGTCTGAGATACTGGAAACTTCTCTTTCCAATATCTGGTATGTTTTACATTACTTTAGTTATCTCACCGAATATAGCTCAAGGACAAAATTAAAAGTAATTGGAATTTTGTAGATTTTGGCAGCTGACCCCTCTGGCTTAGCTTGTTCGTAAGTTGGGTAACTGCAATCTCCAAAGACCACTGGCTAATATTTTAATTACTTCCCTTTTATCGGTTACAATTATTTGAATTTACCTAAGTCTTTAGTTGATGTGTAAGTGTAACTGAGGATTTTTTCCCTGGAATATGATTGTAAGAATGAATTGGTCTGTACGAACCATGTAACTCACCATAGTGCGAGGTTAGCACACTGAATTAAAAGTCAGGAAAACTTTAGATTCATACTAATAGATATAGACAGGAGGAGGAAAAATTTGCCTCGGTCAATGGAATTACATTGCTAGATCTATCAAGCGGCCGATACAATGATTTGATTTATTATCACATGTACTGGTATACAGTATTGTTTCTTGCACGCTATACAAAGTATACAATTCATAGAGTACATAGGGGAGAAGGAAAGGAGAGGGTGCATAATGTAGTGTTACAGCCATAACTAGGGTGTAGAGAAAGATCAACTTAAGTGAAGGTAGGTCCATTCAAAAGTCTGAAGGCAGCAGGGAAGAAGCTGTTTTTGAGTAGGTTCGTACTTGACCTCAGACTTTTGTATCTTTTTCCCAATGGAAGAGGTGGAAGAGAGAATGTCTGGGGTGCATGGGGTCCTTGATTATGCTGGCTGCTTTTCCAGGCAGCGGGAAGTGTAGACAGAGTCAACGGATGGGAGGATTGTTTGCGTGATGGGGGGCTACGTCCACAACCCTTTGTAGTTTCTTGTGGTCTTGGTCAGAGCAGGAGCCATGGCAAGCTGTGATACAATCAGAAAGGATGCTTTCTATGGTGCATCTGTAAAAGGTGGTGAAAGTCGTAGCTGACATGCCAAATTTCCTTAGCATCCTGAGAAAGTAGAAGTGTTGGTTGCCGCTCATTCAACACCACTCTCCAAGACAAATCTCTACCCAAAAGTATTTTATAAAAGGTTCTGGAGTTATTGTGAGGCTATTTTATTTCACAAGATCATAGCCTATCCAGATTTTTCATTAAGTAATCATTCAGCAAAGTTTTGAAGACTTTCTTCTTTCAGCTTCTCCCATATTATTAAGGGTCGTTACAATGTTGGTTAATCCTCTTCTCATCACTGCCTGTCAGTCACCCATTCCTCTTTCAATCCCACTGCACTTAAGTCTTTTACGACCACTTCCTTCCATCTAGTCTCAGGCCTTCCTCTTTTCTCTCTCATCTCCATCATTCCATCAGAACATTTCCTCTCTCTTTCTGTCTCTCCGCAACAAATGATTTCAATCTCTTCTCAGCTATTTTCTTCGATGTTACGTGACGATGTGGTGACATAATTACCTCATTTTGTGCTCCGAGAAGATGGCAGTGAATTTTTATGCAGCTAATTGAACTGGAAAGGCCACTTCAGAGACCAATTCAAATTCTACCATGCCATATAGGCTAGGTAGAAGCAACTGGTTTCTCTGCCTAAAGGACATGAGTTAAGTGTTGGGCTTTGTGACCTTCCAACAGTTTCACAGTCAATTTACTGATAGGAACATTTTATTTTATTTAATGGCCTTGCTGAGGTTTGAACTCAAACTCTCTGGATTATTAGTATAGGATTTTATTTTATTTGTTCATGGGATGTGGGCATCGCTGGCTAGGCCAGCATTTATTGCCCATCTCTAATTTCCCTTCGGCTTTTAAGAGTATAGGTCTGGAGTTACATGCAGGCCAGATCAGGTAAGGACAGCAGATTTCCTTCCCAAAAGAACATTAGTGAACCAGATGGGGTTTTACAACAATGGTTTCATGGTCATCATTGGGCTTTTTAATACCAGATTTTTAGTGAATTCAAATTTCTCCATCTGCTATGGTGGGATTTGGACCCGGATCCCTAGACCTTACCTTGTGTCTCTGGGATACTAGTAACATGACTATGGTATCCCAAAAGTCTAAACGAAAGGTCAGAATGTACAAATTCAAAATGGGGATTGAATTCACTGCACTGATTCAATTACTCCCCACCTAATATCAATTCATCCAAGGACTACATCTTTGCTTGACACCCCATATGCAACACCACAGAAGATGGACTAACATACATTTATCAAGATCAGTTACTTGAATGAAGGAGATAGAATAACTGTACAAAATGTGGGGAAGAGTGTATCTTCCACCGAATACAATTGCTCTTAGCTCAGAATTACAGGATCTGTACAAGGAGATCATTCGGCCCATTGAGACTGCACGAGCTCTCTAAAAGAGCATTCTACCTAATCCCACTCCCCTGCCTTATCCCATAACCCTGCACATTCCTTATTTTCAGATAGCAATGCAATCTCCTTTTGAATACCTCGATCAAATGTTTCTCCACCATCCTCTCAGGAAGTTTGTTCCAAGCTCCAACTATCCTCTGGGTGAATTTTTTTCTCACATCATATTTACTCCTTTTGCCAATTATTTTGACTCTGTGCCCTCTAAGTTCTTGATGCTCTCTTGAGAACATAGAAAAGCTACAGCACAAACAGGCCCTTCGGCCCACAAGTTGCGCCGAACATGTCCCTACCTACTAGGCCTACCTATAACCCTCTATCTTACTAACTTCCATGAACTTATCCAAAAGTCTCTTAAAAGACCCTATCGAATCCGCCTCCACCACCACTACCGGCAGCCGATTCCACGCACCCACTACCCTCTGAGTGAAAAGCTTACCCGTAACATCTCCTCTGTACCTACTCCCCAGCGCCCTAAACCTGTGACCTCTTGTGACAACCATTTCAGCCCTGGGTAAAAGCCTCTGAGAATCCACTCTGTCAATACCCCTCAACATCTTATACACCTCTATCAGGTCACCTCTCATCCTTCGCCTCTCCAAGGAGAAAAGACCTAGCTCTCTCAACCTATCCTCATAAGGCATGCCACCTAATCCAGGCAACATCCTTGTAAATCTCTTCTGCACCCTTTCTATGGCTTCCACATCCTTTCTGTAATGAGGCGACCAGAACTGGGCACAGTACTCTAGGTGGGGTCTGACCAGGGTCCTATACAGCTGCAGCATTATCTCCCGATTTCTAAACTCAATTCCTCTATTGATGAAGGCCAGTATTCCATACGCCTTCTTAACCACAGCCTCTACCTGCGACGCTGCTTTGAGCGTCCTATGAACTCGAACCCCAAGATCCTTCTGATCTTCCACACTGCCAAGCGTCTTACCCTTAATATTATATTAAGGGTGTTATAGAGGGAACAATTTCTCACTATTTAACTTGTCCATATTCCTCAGGATCTTAAATACCTCAATCAAGTCTCATTAAAATTGGAAGATTATTTTATAATATAAATTTTTTATTTACTAAAAAATGACAAATTATCAAGCTCTGTGCATTATAAATAAAATTTAAAATACTTATGTCAATTATTAGTCAAACCAGTCAACGATCTAAATATATGGGAAAGGGTGCAGATTTTTTTTCCCCAGACCTCATGTCCACTTACAAAAATATCAACCTCCAAAAGTGGAAAAAGACTTTAAAGAACGGACACAGAGCAATATACAAATGAAGAAAGGTACTGAATAAAGGTCAAGATAGTTGCTTCAAGGTGATGAAGTGAATTCAATTCTATTTATTACTGTCAATCTTACAAAGATGATGAATGTTTTGGCATCACATTCAGTAGCTTAGTTTGACATATGACACACTACAAGGAAATACAATGGGAATACACGGGACATGAAACTATATCCAATATTCCACCGATAGAATACTGAATTATAGCATACTGCACACAAAACTGCATCTTTTGGCAGAAAGTGGCAAAATGAGAAACTGCAACTCTATAGCTCAATGCTGCAAAATGGATTTCCTCGTGGATCTGATGGCATGCTTTCTAATGATGTATCTTGAAGTGTGCAACAGCTCAGCCTTAATCAGGCAGGGACCCAAAGAAATGAACCATACCCAAAGGTGCAACCAAGATAATTGCTTATGTATCAACAGCATTCACATAGAACACATTATCGTTGCCACGTTTGTCACATTTATAAAAGATACAACATCCACTCCTTAAGGATTTTGACCTAGTTGTACTGAAGCTATTAAATTTATTTATTAGTGTCACAAGTAGGCTTACATTAACACCGCAATAAAGTTACTGTGAAAATACCCCAGTCGCCACACTCTGGCGCCTGTTCGGGTACACCGAGGGAGAGAATTTAGCATGGCCAATGCGCCTAACCAGCACATCTTTCAGACTCTGGGAGGAAACCAGAGCACCCGGAGGAAACCCACGCAGACACAGGGAGAATGTGCAGACTCCGCACAGACTGTGACCCAAGCTGGGAATCAAACCCGGGTCCCTGATGCTGTGAGGCAGCAGTGCTGACCACTGTGTCACCGTGCTAGAGTAAGCAGTCAAGATGATAGTTTTGTGACTTCCTGATGATGATTGCTTTGCATACCTGTTACAATCTGTGCCAAACTTACATGCATTGTAAGTAAAGGATTCTGTTGAACCATTAATGTGATGAATAAAAAACCTGCCTTCTCCATGTTTCCTCATCCTGGGATTAAATGTTATGCTCCCGTCAGCAATGGGAATTGTGGCAGGTGGGAGCACTTAATTTGGCAGGAGACAAGAAAATCTGTTTCCCAAAGGCACGATAAAATTAAATTCCCCGCCAACAAGAACTTAGCACGTTCAGTTTTCCGACTGCATACAAGTGGCATCCACCTGGCGAGCTTCATCTCTTCCATGACTTTCAAGCTCAGACGTTGCTTTCTCCTTCTTGGGGACCTTGCATAACTTCACTCGAGTCCCATTAGCAAACACTGCACCAAGGTCGCACAAGGGAGGCAGGCAATGGCTGGAAGGAGGGTAAGGGGACTCGGATAAAAGGGCGGAAAAGGGCTGGGCAGGAGAAGCAGGCTTATGGGGGAGGAAGGGTGGGGAGTGTCCAGGGAAGTGATTGGGTGGGGGAATGGAGGAGGAATGCCCTGGGTCTAATGGGGAGGGAAACAGTGTCCATTCAAGCGAGAGAGCCCAGACTGTCAGGAGAAGAGGGAGTTGAATCCATTGGGAGAAGGGAGAACAGGTGGGAAATTGTCTCAGTGAGTAGGGTCAGTGGTTTCAATGGTGGGGTCCAGTGGGTAGTCAGGGTACTGGTGAACAGGCACATACAGAATGGGAGTGGGATGCGGGAGGGTGGCTGGTCCATGGTGAGAGTTTGGTGGGTGAAGGTCTTATCGGGGGAGTCATGGATGGGGACAAGGCAAGTGGCTCCGATAATTGGAAGAGGCAGGGTCAGTGTAGCCCTGGGGATGGTAATGGGTGTTGGCTCTGAGCAGAGAAAAGACTTATGGAGGTGGATCGTGATAGGGTCCAAGATAACAGGGGAAAGGATTCCAGGGTGTCAAAGGGAAGAGGAATGGTGATATTGGGTGGGTCTACGTTGATGGGGATGATGGTAGGTGGCAGGGGGAGGGCAGTGGTGGTAGAGTGAGTTTGAAAGATGGCGTGAACTATTTTTCCATACTGACCTTAACCACCCAGTTCGTCAGTCAGCGAGATCCCTCAATGAGGGAGGATGGTCTTTTCAAGTGGGTGGAGTTCAAGGTCAGCGCAAATGGTCAACCAAAGGGAGACCCAAAGAATTCTGAGGCAACTGGATGTCGATGATGCTCACTTGTGATCCTCTTTCCATGGTGAAGGCTGCATTGCCACAGGTTTGATCCAGACTTATGGGTCTCATAGCATCAAGGTCCCAGTAAGATATGGAACTGACCATTTGTCATTGGCTGCAGTCGGAGGCTGGGATAAAGGGATGTGAATGTCTCCAAAGGGCACGGCTGGAGGAGGGCAGCCAACTGGCAACTCCAACCCTCCATCCTCCCGGGTGAATGGTTATGGTTGACAAGCAATCATGTGGCTAGTGTTTCTATGCTGCCAAGGCAATGGTCTCTCTATAGAACCTTGAGGGTGGTGGAGACAAGCGGAAAAGTGTCCGTGAGAGGCTTCTTGCACATGGCTCTCATCACCCTGGTCAAAAAGCAATGTCTCCATTCACAGTCATGGATGAACAGGAGGAACAACCATCTCTGATCCTCCAGGATGTGCTGCATCTGGAAGGGGTGGGGTGGGGATGCCATGTTTAAATGGAGGAAAGGTGAAGAACTTGCCTGCTGACTGTGAGATGGAGGGAAATCTGTAAAGTTCATGCTTACATGATGTATCAATTCAATTTGTTCACACATCCACTGCGGTGTTGATGATGCAGCCTGCTGGCCTTGGTAATAGCTCTCGCCCAGATGAGGAGGAGGGTGGTCCAACGCCATTTGGCACAGGGCCAAGAGGAGAAAGGGCCTGAGCTGCAAGAGGCAGTAGGACCTCTAGAAGGTGAAGAGGGTGATGAACGTGGACCATTGATAAGGTGAGCATTGGCCCAATCCTGGGTGTACTGCCAGTGATGTTCTTATCTAGAGATGAGTGAACTACAATGCGAGACACGCTGTTGTCTATCCTTGGATGTGATTGCTCACATCTGCCAGCTTCTACAGTATGAGATACGGCTGCGAGGACTCTGGGGGAGTGGTGTGGAGCTCCTGGCCTGTGATGATTGAATGTCTGTCCGGGCACCCATCGAATATGGCCACAGGACCTTTGACCGCCATGAGTAAACAGCAGGGTGTGTGACTTCCTTCCCATCCTCCCACAAGATTCACGAGCTCCTCACTGATGCATAAATAAATTAGCGGCACAGTGGTTAGCACTGCTGCCTCTCAGCACCAGGGACCTGGGTTTGATTCTGACTTTGGGTCACTGTCTATGTGGAGTTTGCACGTTCTCCCCGTGTGGCTTTCCTCTGGGTGCTCCGGTTTCCTCCCACACTCCAAAGATGTGCAGGTTAGGTGAATTGGCCATGCTAAATCACCCTTTAAGCATCCAAAGATTTATAGGTTAGATAGATTAGCGGGGCGAATACGTGAGGTTACGGAGATAGGGCAGGGGAATGGGCCTGGGTAAGATAATCTGTCAGAGAGTTGACGCAGCCTCAATGGGCCAAATGGCCTCCTTTTGTCAGGATTCTATGATTCTATGAAGAGTGAAAGATTGCATTTATTCATCTGCCCCAGCGAAATCTCACTGACATTCCTGCCTGCTATTCTCCGGAATAGAAAATTCCATCTCAAATTTGTACGGCAACATCCTCTCACACCTCCGCAAGAGGGAAGAGGGATGTGGGATCAAAATCCTATAAAAACCTGAAAACAACCCCCACTGCTGGAATTTCACATCCTTTCCATTCGCAGCAGGTCCTCACACTGCACTGGTATAGAGACTGCCGACTCCCATTCACTCTGCGTAAGTGACTCCTGAAACTGTATTTTTGCCTCTGGCTGAGTCTCAATCCATGAAGTGCAGTCATTCAGTTCCTATGTGCCGGCACTTACTCCACGATTCACAGTGATTAATGCAGCAGGAATCAGCCAGTGGCAGAAACACTATCTTAGAAGCCGTGACATGAATGGAACAAGGGGTCAAAAAAGCAAACTGTCTGCTCTGGTTAGCAACTATACAGAGGAACGATGCTCTGACCATTATCAATCTAAGTGGAAACGCAAGATCAGATCTTCATGTACAGTACGTAGCCGTTACAGCCTAAAAACTGAAATGTGTTCAAGATAAAGGGAGGCGATAAATTTTGATTATTAAAACCATGAAGCAAATATTCCGTAATTAGTCCTTACAATGGTTGAATAGAGTCAATATGGGTTTGAATTAAAAAGCAATTTGAGCAAATGAACTATAAAGAGCCCAGTGTGTTTACAAAATGGGTTTGTTTGGGCTGTTACCCAATTCAAACTTCACAAACTCTGAAATATATGAAACAGTTGGAAAGCCTTGATGTGGGAGCTTTCCTCAGTGTTATGACACAATTTCAAGAACATCCCCAAAAGCCAAGTGTCAGAGCTTGGTCACTGTAATGTTTCCGAAACAAAGTCAACTTATTTAGAAACATGGAATAGAATCATAGAATCCCGACAGTGCAGAAGAAGACCATTCAGCCCATCAAGCCTGCATCGACAACAATTCCACACAGGCTCTATCCCTGTAATGGCTCGTATTTCCGCTGCGAGTCCCTCTAACACTAGGGGTCAATTTAGCATGGCCATCCGTCTAACCTGCACATCTTTGGATTGTGGGAGGAAACCAGAGCACCAGGAGGAAACCCACGCAGACACAGGGAGAATGTGCAAACTCCACACAGTAACCCGAGGCTGGAATTGAAACCGGGTCCTTGGTGCTGTGAGGTAACAGTGCTAGCCACTGCGCTACCGTATCACTCTTAGGTTCAAAAACAAAACACATTTCCTTCACAAAGTGGAGTGCTCTGTTTAAAAGGACAAACTCATTAATAAGCTGTTCATAGAAGAATCCCTACAATGCAGAAGGAGGCCATTCAGCCCATCAAGATTGCACCAAATCTTATCCAAACTTACTCCATGACCCCACGTATTTACCGCGCTAATCCCCTGAACCTTGGAACACTAAGAGGCAATTTAGCATGGCCAATCAACCTAACCCACACATCTTTGGACTGTGGGAGGAAACCGGAGCACCCGGAGAAAACCCACAGACACAGGAAGAGTGTGCAAACTCCACACAGACAGTGACCCAAGGCCGGAACTGAACTCCTGGCGCTGTGAGACAGCAGTGCTAACTGCTGTGCTACCGTGCTGCCCATACGGCATACTCTGATGCCGTTTCAGAACCTGGTGTCACACAGGATGCTCAACGAACAAAAATGACAAACTTGATCAAATCCAGTTCCGAAAGCAGCAAAATGGTCCTGAAAAGATTAGCCCAAATTCACTCATGTAGCACCACTCAGGATATAAGGAAACCCAAATTAATAATTCCAGTCAATCCAAGGAAGCACAACAAGACATCAAAGATTCCGGACCTCATTGGTCAAATTTAGGACAGGGTTCAAGAATGTTTCTTCACTTGGAGAATAATTGACAAACGCTCGGAAAGGTGAAGACTGGCCTCAGTTAAGAAAGAAGTTAAGGAAGTTGTTAGCATTCTGGATAGGATGAAAGCAATGAGGGGCCTCCTTCATCCAGAGGCGCATGATGCAAAATTAATTTTTCAATGCCATTTTCAAGTTTTTTTACAATGCACATTCTGGAAAACCAATCACAAAAAAAGCACGTACTTTATACTTCAGATCCACTCTTTATACCTCCCTCCTCAAATATGCTGAGGGTAATGACAAACAAATGCTATTCAAGGCTGAGATTCAACTCTATTCATTTGATAAAGGGCAAATATTCTATCCTGACAACAAATAAACCACACTGTAAATCCCACAATGTAGGCAAACATAATTCAAATCAGGTCTCATAACTGTGAACATATTTTTGTTCCACTATTTAAGACTTTTAACACAGGCAACCCAAACTGTTTTCAATTGATACCTAATGTCGACAAACTCCTCTGCTGCACGAAGAAATCTTGCTCTGCTGTAGCTTTTGGAAGAGAGTAGGACTATCCTCATACAAAACAACGTAAAAGTCAGAATCGACAGAGGGGCTGTGGGACTTGTGATGTGGCAATTTTATCGTATAGTCATAGAATCCCGACAGTGCAAAAGGAGGCCATTTGGCCCATCGAGTCTGCACCGACTCTCCAACAGAACATCTTACCCAGACCCATCACACCCCCTGCCCTATCCCCGAAATCCCCACACATTTACCCCACTAATCCCCCTAACCTACAAATCTTGAGACACGAAGGGGCAACTCTACCATGGCTAATCCACTTAACCAGCACATTTTTAGGACTGCGAGAGGAAACTGGAGCACCCGAAAGACACCCACGCAGATACGGGGAGAACGTGCAAACTCCACACAGACGCCCAAGGACAGACACCCAAGGGTCCATGGGACTGTGAGGCAGCAGTGCTAACCACTGTGCCACTGAAAAACCCGTTAAAGCCCAAATATAAAGAAAGAAATACAGCCATTAGCACTGCTGGAATGCACTCTTCTGATGGCCTGTAGTCCCAAGGGCCCAGTGAAAACATTAGTTACATTTGTTCAACCTTTGGATGACGTGTTCATATTGCTTCTATTTTATGAATGCATAACTGGATTTTTATTTTTTTTATTTTTCATGGGACATGGGTGTCGCTGGCTGCCAGCATTTATTGTCCATCCTTAGTTGCCCGAGGGTAGTTGAGAATCAAATTACATTGCTGTGGGTCTGGAGACACAGGTAGGCCAGACCAGGTGAGGACGGCAGATTTTCTTCCCTAAAGGGCATGAGTGAATCAGAGGAGTCTTTCCGACAATCGACAATGGTTTCATGGTCATCCGTAGATTCTTAATTCCAGATTTTCTTTATTGAATTCAAATTCCACCATCTGCCGTAGCGGGATTCGAACCCGGGTCCCCAAAACATTAGCTGAGTTTCTGGATTAATCGTCTGGCGATAATACCATTAGGCCATCACCTTCCAGACTTTTCACTGGCCCTTAAAGGCAGAGTGGTTAAGTGAGGATGTGTGCTCATCCTTCATTGTACTCAAATAACAAAAGGTAAAAGGCACAATAAGTACCTACAACTGTTGCTCATGTTCATGTACCTGATATTGGCAGAGATTTGGGAATATATAATAATCCTATCATTAAGTAAGGGACAATGAGTCTGATGGAGAGACTTGGTAAAATAAATTTAGAACAAAGCCTAATTCCAGTACTTTTCAAATTCACAATGTTGGATCTCCATTAGGCAGTCCCCATTAAGAGGATAGCGTGCTGAACAAGGGAACTAATACTGAATCAGGGATGGGAACTCACCCAGGGTGCAGCGGAGGCAGAATAAATAAACAGATTCAAGAAAGATTAGATATGTTTCTGCTGAAAAGTGGGATGAAGGGCTATGGGAAGTAGCAGGAAAGTGGAGTTGAGACCAGGATAAGAGTAGCCACGATCATCTAATAAATGGAGTGGGTTCAAAGGGCTGAATTGCCTACACCCGCTCCTAGTTACTATGTTCCTAAAATTAACATAAGCAAAATAAAGTTATTGAAGAAAATACCGGCACTAAAGGGTGAGACATCCCCTTATTGTTCGGTTTCTATCCCTGGGTCTTAAAGAAAGGAGAGTAGGAAATTACAAATGTCTTAACTGTAATCTTCCAAAGCGCTCTTGCTTGGGGAACTGCTACTTTAGATCGGATAATTGCACAATTGCGTGCAGCACTGCGCTATTTAAAAAAGATGTGAGAAGGAAATGAGGGAATTATAGACCAGTTGTTCATCTGTTGTCAGAAAATTGCTGAAGTTTACAATTAAGGATAGAGTGATTCAAGACCTTAGATTTTTTCAGTTGGTCAGAGGGAGCCAGAACAGATCTGTAATGCCTGATGAACATGCTTCAAATGTTTTGAAGAGGTGGTTAAAGCAGTGGGCAGGGAATTGTTTAGGTTATTAACTATAAGAACCTCCAGAAGATATGTTATAAAAGTTCCTCAAAAGAGTGTTCCAAGGAGGAGGGGGATTCATTCTAACAAGCCTGATTCCTCCTCTAACTTCCCGTTTTAAACAAAAAGGTGTTTTTCATTATTGATTTGCCCCTTTTTATAAGCGGCGGCACATTTTCCACAACTCTTCAGCTTGGAGTGATCTGATCCTCTATTAAGCTAAAATAAGAGGGTTATTTCACACACACACAAAAGACAGAATTTTCCCATTCCACCCACCACGGGAATCGGAGCGGGCGGGACACGGACCATGCAAAGTTCCGTTGACCTCGGGCGGAATTTTCCAGCCTTGCCGTGAGCACAGCTGGAAAATCCCACCCAAAATGTGGGAAGGGATTCCGCAATGTCCGCCCTTTATGCACTCAGAGGGTAAGGGAATGAAAGCGGTAAAGGGGCAAGGGCACAATAAAAATAAGAGTTATGGTTTCATGTGAGTCCAGAGCCCAGAATCAAATGCTCAGTGGCTTATTCCCCAGTTATTAGTAGGCTGAAACTGTTACAAGGTTGTTTGAGAAGTGAGGACGCTATGATGGAAGAGGGCACACAGAGATGAACAATCTCATAGGTACCGATACAAGAGTTCCAATGTTCCAATAATACAGTGTTGGTGGCAGCCAGACAATTTACTTGGATGGAACTATTTCCGCTGCTACCTGTTGGGTGGTAAAATGGTAGACTGCCTGGGTTCAGTTCCACACAGCAATATTACAGGCTTTAGCAGCTTGGGGGAGGTCATGTGACATACCTCACTCATCTCCTGGATGTTGGATAAAAGATATATTTTTGCAGGTATGGAATTTTGAGCGGTTTAACCGAGGAGTCCATGTCTCTTTTGCCCCTGCAAACACACAGTCCCCGTTGTCAGATCTCTGCCTTAGAAATGTAAAGGGCGTCGGTGTATTTCTTTGGAATTTTAATTTTCTGCAGCCGCAGGGGGCATTTGTGCCTCTTAAAGGGTAACGGGGTCCCTCCAGGTTTCTGAAGGTTAGAAATCCCTCTGGTACGAGTCACGGTTTGTCAAGTATGCCATTTTGAAATTTGTACATCTTAAAATTAGAATAATAATTTGATAAAGTAGCCTGGTTGATATATACAGTTGCCCGAGGCTGGAATCGTACCCCGGTCCCTGGTGCAGTGAGGCAGCAGTGCCAGTGGTTAGCACTGCTGCCTCACTGCGCCAGGGACCAGGGTACAATTCCTGCCTTGGGTAACTGTCTGTGTGGAGTTTGCACGTTCTCCTCCGGGTGCCCTGGTTTTCTCCCACAGTCCAAAGATGTGCAGGTTAGGTGGATTGGCTAGGGTAAAATTGCCCCTTATTGTGACAAGATGTGTAGGTTAGGTGGATTAGCTCTGGGGAATGTGTGGGGTTACGGGGATAAGGCGGAGAGAGGGCCTGGGTAAGATACTCTGTCAGAGAGCCAGTGCAGACTCGATGGGCCAAATGGTCTCCTTTTGCACTGTAGGGGTTCTATTCTATGATTTCATATTTTCCTTCCTGTCTCCTGGACATGACAAGAGGCTGTTAGCTAAAGTCGAAGTTCATGGAAGTCAAGGCAAGTTACTGACCTAGATAGGAAACTGGGCAGAAGAAGACAGTGAGGAGGGATAATGTGAAGATGCTAAAATTGGCACAAAGTGACCAGTGGTCTCCTGCAAGCATGTGTCGCGGCCTCAACTATTCATCGTATTTATTCATAACTTAGGTGATGGGATAGAAAGCCATATATCCAGGTTTATCAATGACACTAAAATATGCTTCACTGATGGCAGCATATATGGAAGCACAAAGAAACACCAATAGGTTGAATGAGTCGACAAAACCGCAGCAAATGAATTTCAATGCAGAAAATGCAATGTCATCCACTTAGGACCTAAAAGGTACAGAACAGGGCACTTTTTAAATAGTTAAAAATGAGAAACTGTGGCGGCCCAAAGAGACTTATAATCATAGAATCCCTACAGCACAGAAGGAGGCCATTCAGCCCTTCGAGTCTGCACAGACCACACTCCCACCCAGGCTCTATTCCCATAACCCCGCACATTGACCCTGCTAGTCTCCCTGATAGTAGGGTCAATTCAGCATGACCAATCACCCTAACCCACACATCTTTGGACTGTGGGAGGAAACCGGAGCACCCAGAAGAAACCCACACAGACACAGGGAGAAAGTGCCAACTCCACACAGACAGTGACCCGAGGCCGGAATTGAACCTGTGTCCCTGGCGCTGTGAGGCAGCAGTGCTAACCACTGTGCTACCGTGCCGCCCCACAGGTCCAGGCACAAAAATCTTTGAAATATCATGACAAACGATGGAAAATAATAAAAAAGCCTGGAACGCTGGCCTTTATATCGAGAAGACTAGAAAACAACTGGGTAAAAGCTTTGCTACAGCTACCCAAAATCCTGGTTAGGCCACACCTGAGGTACTGTGAGCAGTTCTGAACACCACCCTTCAGGAAGAATTTTTTGACCTTGGATGGACTGAAGGCATGGATTTCCCAGAATGATAACTTAACTCTTGGAATCCAGGTATGATGAGAGGTTACAGAAGCCAGTGATAAAAACAAAATACTGCGGATGTTGGAATCTGAAACAAAAACAGAAAGTGCTGGATAAACTCAGCAGGTCCGACAACATTTGTGGAGAGAGAGTAGAGCCAATGTTTCGAGTCTGGATGACCCTTGAGATTAGTAAGTGGTGATTTGACTGATGTTTTAAATATAATGAGGGGAGCTGACAAGGTAGTTTGAGGGGAAGTATTTCTGCAGGTTGAGAAGTTGAGGACTCAGGGATCTAAATTATGAGGTAAACCTTTCAGGAGTGAAGTTGGAAAACACTTTTACACAGAAAGATAGTTGAAACTGATGCTCAGTTAGTTAGTTTAAAATCTGCGACGGATGGACTTTGTTAATCGAAGGTGTTAAGGGATACTGGAAAAGGTGGGTACAGTGAATGAGGTCACAAATCACCCATAATTTCACTGAATGATGGAAGACATTCAAGGAGCTAAATGGCTGACTCCTGCTCCTATGTCAGCCATCCATGTATAAATCTCCGACATTTCTTACCTTCATATCCCTCCCGGTGGCACGGTGGTTAGCACTGCTGCCTCACAGCACCAGGGATCCGGGTTCGATTCCGGCCTCGGGTGATTGTCTGTGTGGAGTTTGCACATTCTCCCCGTGTCTGTGTGGGTTTCCTCCCACACTCCAAAGATGTGTAGGTTAGGTGGATTGGCTGTGCTAAATTGTCTCTTAGTGTCAGGGGGATCAGCGGGGTAAATGTGTGGGGCTATGGGAATAGGGCCTGGGTGGGTTTATTATCGGTGCAGGCTCGATGGGCCAAAAGTGCCTCGTAAGGATTCGATGATTCTTTTTTGCCTCCTTTAAAGTTACTTACAAATTTCCCTCTGTTTATTCAGTACTCTACACACTTCACCAATTTTACAACCTTAAATTTGACCGATTATTTTTCAGTGATTTTTAAAATTGAAATCCATTACCGTAACATCCTCTCTGCCTCTTCTCGATTCACCAATGTATCTTTCACTGCCCTTCCGCACTTTGTTGGAGTACAACCTGTGAAAAAATAAAATGGCACGCACTCAAAACAGAAAGTCTCAAATCAAAACGGTTTAAGTGGCAGATTGTCAGGGATTAGCCATTTTCTCAGTTTTGTAATTGAATTACAACAGAAATTCTCAACTGCTGGCACTGCTACTCATTGCAACAAGATACGCCAGTGCTAACTGATTAATTCGGAGGGATTTGTCATTGACGTTGAAGCATCACTGCTTTCATACCCGTTACCATCTCACAAAGGAAATAACTGAGATTGGAGTTAGTCATCAACCAGTTCCATCAGGTGCAAAGTATGACTGATCACGCCTGACACCATGAGTGGCACAGTGGTTAGCACTGCGGCCTCACAGCGCCAGGGACCCTGGTTCAATTCCAGCCTCGGGTCACTGTCTGTGTGGTGTCTGCATGTTCTCCCTGTGTCTGCGTGGGTTTCCTCCGGGTGCTCCAGTTTCTTCCCACAGTCCAAAGATGTGCAGGTTAGGTTGATAGGCCATGCTCAATTGCCGCTTAGTGTCAGGTGAACTAGCAGGTGATCCCGGATAGGGCCTGGGTGGGATTGTGGTCGGTATAGACTTGATGGGCCAAATGGCCTCCTTTTGCACTGTCAGGATTCTAGGAATCTACATTCTAAACTCCAACCAATCAATTATTAGTTGCACATTAACTTAAGGTAGAAATGTTTAGAAGATGAACAGTTGGTGTCTGAGAGGGGTTTGTGTCCTTAATGTCCAAATAAAGCTTTGAAATACTATTTACCATCCTCAAAAAAATGTCCTTGGGAAAGGTTAGCTGTTGTCTAATGTTACAATTTACATTTTCCAAGCTTCCTTGTGAAAAGGAAGTACTTTCCTTCACTAGCTGGGCGGCAAGGTGGCACAGTGGTTAGCACTGCTGCCTCTCAGTGCCAGGGACATGGGTTCGATTCCCAGCTTGGGTCATTGTCTGTGTGGAATCTGCATGTTCTCCCCGTGTCTGCGTGGGTTTCCTCCGGGTGCTCCGGTTTCCTCCCACAGTCCAAAAGACATGCTGGTTGGGTGCATTGGCCTTGCTAAATTCTCCCTCAGTGCATCTGAACTAGTGTCAGAGTGTGGCGACTAGGGGAGTTTCACAGTAACTTCATTGCAGTGTTAATGTAAGCCTACTTGTGACACTAATAAATAAACTTTAAACTGCAGCAATTTGGGCATGTCCTGTGGTTCTGAAGGCACTACATAAACTCAAGTTTCCTTTTCCTTTCCCTATGCTCCCTATTGAATCAGGTTCGATCTCCCCTCTTTATGGTGATGGGAGATGAAGGCATGTTTTTCAAAGGTTACATATTGGGGAGATGACCAAAACTGCTGGTGACATTTGTGGCTCACAACACCTGATAAACGCCCAGGTTTAGACTGCTAGAGCGAAGCTTAATCTATCCAATTAGCCTGGCTGTAACACTGCATTAGAGGTAGCCTCAATATGAAGATGAGACTTTATTTCCACAAGGATTAGGCAGCAATCATTCGTACTAACGCAATTGGAGGGCTACATGTCAGTAACAGGTAGGATGTGAGAACAAGGTCAGATAATTTACTCCCTCTTCTTGGTTCCTTCACCACCTAATTCAGGGACCACATCCAACAACTATACCATTAACTAATAGGGTATAATTCCTCTGATGAGAAACTATTGCATGCTGCCATTTCTTGATAACTAGGGGTCAAACAAAACAGAATTATCAAAATAATGTGCATTTGTTGGTCACAGTTTCTGCAATTCCATGAGCAGGTCATTAGTTGCATTCGGAAGCAGCTATTCTCCCGCAATCCATAATGGGTGGCATGGCGCTATATGTATGCTTGCTTTTCCAATTTCCTGTGTCGGGGCGGCACAGTGGTTAGCCTCGCAGCGCCAGGGACTAGGGTTCGATCCCCGGCTTGGGTCACTGTCTGTGTGGAGTTTGCACATTCTCCCCTGTGTCTGCGTGGGTTTCCTCCGGGTGCTCCGGTTTCCTCCCACAGTCCAAAAGACGTGCTGGTTAGATGCATTGACCATGCTAAATTCTCCCTCAGTGTACGCGAACAGGCGCCGGAATGTGGCGACTTGGGGATTTTCACAGTAACTTCATTGCAGCGTTAATGTAAGCCTACTTGTGCCACTAATAAAAATAAACTCAAATGGAAAATGGGCCTTTTGCTTCGTCTGGAAAAGAAATCCACAAATATACAAATAACCTGAGAGAGAAAGCTACAGTTGGAAGTTCATTATCTGAGCTGCCCCGGTGGAATGGATTAGTGACATTTACTCCACTGTTGTATAAATTACATTTGTAAGGGTACCAAGGATCTCGAAAAGTATGCTGCAAATAGTGAGCTTCGTGATTCCTTTAATTGCAAGCCACTTAAGCTACATTTTCTGAAAAAAATCGATGTTTCATCCTTAAAGGCCAGTTGATGCAGTAATTGCTTTCACTGCCTTGCCCTTCTGTCCTGTCAAATTACTTTGAGTGTTGATCAACCAGTTCTCGCCTTTTTTTTAAACCGCAGCGCTCAGCAACTACACATTAATCCCAGCTGCTGCTGCGATACATTTTCCAACTGGGGACTTGCTGTTCCTTTGTGAGCCTAAACTCCGTGAACTTGAACAAATGTCGTTTTCTGGGTTCCAAAAACATGCAAATAACACAATGGTCCCCACTTACAAAGGATGAGGGAATGAAGGTCTGCACTGGTGGAATGAAATAAAAGACAAGTACAGTGAACCATCGTGAAGAATAAGGAACAGAAACCAGGAATTCAATGAAGCAGAATTCTCAAATTTGCCACCTGCAATGAAATCACAGGCATGTGCATAAAGAACTCTTTTACAATGTCACGATTAATAACCAATAATAGAATATTGAAGAAGATATAAATTTGCTTATTTATTGGTTAATACCGGTGACTGTCATTCAATTTTTTGCTTAATATTTTTTGCAATAATTTTGCATAAGGGCAGCACAGTGGCACAGTAATTAGCACTGCTGCCTCACAGGGCCAGGAACCCAGGTTCAATTCCAGCCTCGGGTCACTGTCTTTGTGGAGTTTGCGCATTCTCCCCGTGTTTTTGTGAGTTTTCTCCGGGTGCTCCAGTTTCCTCCCACAGTCCAAAAGACAAGCTGGTTAGGGGCATTGGCCATGCTAAATTCTTCCTCAGTGTAATTGAGTTTGGTGACTAGATGATTTTCACAGTGACTTCATTGCAGTGTTCATGTAAGCCTACTTGTGATAATAATAAATAAACGTATAAACATGTCCACAATCAAATAACTTAAATGCCAAGTTTAAATCTCTTCAGTCTCTTGTACTATCTGTCAAAGTCCATGATATATTCCTCCATGGACTGAGCATCCATTTTCCTAAATCTATCAAAGGCTTACTAAGCTTCATATACTTCCAATATGCTATCGTTTTTGGAGAATTTATACAAAGACTGGAACAGAAGGTCCAATCCCTCTTCACTATCCAAATCATTCATATCCACTCTGTAAATACTCTATCCCTAATCTTACTGTTTTTAGGAAATGCCAACTTCTGCATCTCAATCTGAAGTTGAAAAATCAAAATTTCCACTCCCTCCTAACTCAATCATATTTCCCCCTCCTTGGAGGCTCAATTTAAAAAAAAAGTGTGTGAAACAGGAGATATTTCAACATAAGACACTAGGGGGTGGATTTTCCCATTCCGCCACCATGGGAATCGTAGCAAGCGAGGGGCGGACCATGGAAAGGTCCGTTGACCTTGGGCGGGATTTTCTGGTTTCGGGGCAAGCACGGGCAGAAAGTCCTACCTATGGTGAATGAAAGTATATTAATAAACTTGCAGGAAACTTGTAACTGTGCTCCCTTGCATCTGCTGCCCTTGTCCTTCTAAATGATAGAGCTCGGAGGTTTGTGAGGTACCAAACAAGTCGAAGTAGCCTTGGTGAGTTGCTGCTTCTTTTAGATGGTAAACTGCTCCCATTCTGTGTCAATAGTGGAAGGAGTGAATGTTTAAGTTTATTAATGGAGTGCCAATCAAGTGAGCTGTGTTGTCCTGGATGTTGACAAGCTTCTTATGGCTTGCACCTGATTTAAGAAACAGCCAAGGGCAGAACATAAGGTTCATAACGTCACGAAAATGCGTCTTTATTTTTGCAAAATTATTTTTCCCAAAACTTTCAACTGACTGACATGGCGGCACGGTGGCACAGTGGTTAGCACAGCTGCCTCACAGCGCTAGGGGCCCGGGTCACTGTCTGTGTGGAATTTGCACATTCTCCCCATGTCTGCATGGGTTTCCTCCGGTTTCTCCCCACAGTCCAAAATGTTGATAGGCCATGCTAAATTGCCCCTTAATGTCAGGGGGATTAGCAAGGTAATACAGGGTTAAGGGGATAAGGCCTGGGTAGGATTGCTGTCGGTGCAGGCTCGATGGGCCGAATGGCCTCCTTCTGCACTGTAGGGATTCTATAGATTCTCATGGACTGGAAATTCAGTATTTTAAGAAATTAAGACAGCAAACCGCTTTACAATCCGAGGCCACCTTCCAAGGTGAAGCTTGGAAAAATAAACAAGAACCCCCACCAAAAGATAGTGTAAAGAGGGGGACGTTTCAAAGCAAATGCACAGACATCAAAACCCAAGATTCTAACTAAGGAAGAAATTAATAATGCAAAATGCTGAATATTAAGAACTCTTTTTTCCCCAAGTTTTCCCAAGCCTGACACGGAGAGAAGTCATCAAAGTCATCTGAATCAAACAGATCAGCAAGGAATTTCTCCCTCTCTCTGGTTAAGGAAAGCCCCATCTCTACTGAATAAAAATCCAACCCAAGAGACAGTGATTGTCCATCAGAAAAAATCTCGGGAGAAACCCATCGATTTCCGGGAGATGGATACACAGTTTAAAGGAAGGAAATTATCTCCAGCAAAGTGCAGTTACCTGGACTCCAGGATTTGAAAGGAAACCAGCTAACTTCAAGCAGCCACAAAGTTCAACAATCTACACCTTAAGGGCAAGCAAAGGACTTAACTACATATTGTTTCAACTTTCATTTGGACTCTAACTTTTCTTACTTTGGCTATTTGTGTGCATACGTCATCACTTTCTTTATTATTTTTCCTCAGGTTTAGTAGCTAATAAACATGATCTTTTTGACTCCAAACCCAGTTGGATTGGCTCCTGCACAAAATTCATCTGGATTGGGAAAGACAGCTACGGTGGCACAGTGGTCAGTACTGCTGCCTCACAACTGGGTTTAATTCCGGCCTTGGCTCAGTGTCTGTTTGGAGTTTGCACATTCTCCCCATGTCTGTGTGGGTTTTCTCCAGATGCTCCGGTTTCCTCCCACGCTCCAAAAGGTGCTTGATTGGTCATGATAAATTGCCCCTCAGTGTCAGGGGGATTAGGAGGGTAAATATGTGGCGTTACAGGGATAGGATCTGGGTGGGGTTGTTGTCAGTGCAGGCTCGATGGGCCAAATGGCCTCCTTCTGCACTGTAGATTCAATGATTCTATGATCCATAACTGAGGAGACCGAATAAAGGGGAGCCAGTTCATCATTCCTCACCTATTTGCAAATTAACCATAGGTACAGGAAGATAATATATACACAGAGTCAAGGACTGTGCCAACAGCTTAATGGACATAGTTGTGGAACCTGAACCAGGAAAAAAAATATTACTTAATAAAAATGGTATTTGCTTCATTCATTCAATACAAATCATCGACTCTGATACTAATCCTATTGTTATAAAACACTGAATCCACTGATTCACATGTGAGGAATGCCACACAAGATTTCTTAATAAAATTCATTGTAAAATCTAGATTAGTACAGAAATTGCAAAATATTTATTACTTCCCTTACTTAAGGAAATAGATAAACACCTACTATAAATGTATGGATGCTTTTTTATTCACTAGCTCATCAATTGGCCCACCTTACTTTGGCAGCAAAGAAGGAAAATATGCTCTGGCATTACAACATACAGTAAGAAGTTTAACAACACCAGGTTAAAGTCCAACAGGTTTATTTGGTAGCAAAAGCCACACAAGCTTTCGGAGCTCTTAGCCGCTAAGAGCTCCGAAAGCTTGTGTGGCTTTTGCTACCAAATAAACCTGTTGGACTTTAACCTGGTGTTGTTAAACTTCTTACTGTGTTTACCCCAGTCTAACGCCGGCATCTCCACATCATTACAACATACTCCTGAGACACAGAACTGTTCCAGTAGCCCGAGAAAATCTGAAGCTGGGCTTTCTATTTGCTTTCCTGCACACGCTGCCCATATTATTTCACTGTCAAGATAAAACACTCTCAGAAGGGAGTGAAGTTCATCTACGAAAGTCAACTGCAATGGAGGAAACTAAAACGTGTCTCGAGTAAAAAAAGAGGGCGCAAAGATGTAAAATTCCAACAGTGTTTCCTTTTGGATGAGACCAAGGTGGTCTGTTTGGATCGTTCAGGATCCCAGTGCACTATTCTTAGAAAGCCAGGGTGTTGAACTCATTGGGCGGAATTTTTGCCCTGAAACTGGAAAATCCTGCCCGAGGTCAACGGACCTTTCCAGGATCCGCCCCCCTCACCCGCTCCAATTCCCATGGCGGTAAAACTCCCCCCCCCCCCCCCCCCCTCCATTGTTCCTACTGAATTACTGAAGATAACGTTAGCATGTTTCTCTTCATCAC
The DNA here is from genome assembly GCF_964213995.1 of Mustelus asterias. Classification (NCBI taxonomy): domain Eukaryota; kingdom Metazoa; phylum Chordata; class Chondrichthyes; order Carcharhiniformes; family Triakidae; genus Mustelus; species Mustelus asterias. The sequence continues at coordinate 78,477,249 of NC_135812.1, read as the reverse complement.
AACAGTCACTGCACTTCAACATACCTTGAGTGAAACACTTTGCACTTTCATGTGAAGAAAGAAACAGGTGATTTTCTAATCAATAAGCTATCTTGGCCATGTAATTGAGAAGGAGGGGATCCACAAGGAACCTCAGAAAATGACGGCCATTTTAGATGGGCCTAGACCATGGAATATATCCCAACTGACATCTTTTCTTGGACTCATCAATTACTTTGGAAAATTTACTCCAAATCTTGCGACCATAATAAAACCCCTCCATATGTGCGAACCAACAATGAACTTGGATAAAAGACTGCAAAAAGGCATTGAGATATTTCAATAATAATAAGGCACCAGATGTATGCAAGTGCATTGACAAACATAAATAATGATTCCTGGAACAGGTCACCAGTCTGCCACCAGGAGCTTATAGCATGAGGGACATAAGACCATAACACACACACACCAACACACACACACAAGTAAGGGGTAATGTACCATGTCCAATCCACCTAACCTGCATGTCTTCATGGGAGGAAACCAAAGCACCCAGAGGAAAACGACGCGGAGGCGGAGAGAACATGCAAACTCCACACAGTCACCCAGGCTGGAATTGAACCCTGGCGCTGTGAGGCAACAGTGCTAACCACTGCGCCACCGTGCCGCCCCTATTCTCTCTTTTCAACAGGAAGAGTTCTCCACAACTATCAAAGATGACCAGAACAGTGATTGAACAAACACAGTAGGTCCCCCCCTTCAAACCCTCAACATTTTAAATTGGATCACGAATGCTGCAGGTACAGGGATTGTCTAACGAGCTCACTATCAAGACAAAAGGACCATTATCAAATCCATCCTGGTCTCCAGATTAGAGAACCAGCGCTCCACAACAAGCCATGATTCAATTTCTTAATTAATGTTTTAATTTCCCTCAGGGTGAGATTCATAAATTCTAATTAATTGCTGTACATAATTAAAGGGGAACAGACTGAACATTGGATTGGCATGGCATTTCTGAAAAAAAACTTAAATAAGGTTAGATTGTTTTGATTCACAGAGTGCAATTTTACAAAATGTCAAGTGCTTTTGCCAAATAATTAAGGGGACAAAGACAAAAAGAAGTCACTTCAGGTGGCTATTTTTACTTGCATCTATGTCGCCAAGATAATGTTTTCCAGTTAACACTACATTCTGCGCTCTCTTCTTTCCTTCTCTATGAACGGTATGCTTTGTCTGTATAACACGCAAGAAATAATGCTTTTCACTGTATACTAATACATGTGACAATAATAAATCAAATCAAAATCAAATCAGTTGGTGGGGCTCGCTAAACCTGCCAAGAAAAGTTCCGTTCCAAATTGTCAAACAACACCCAATCTCCTCTGTTCTTAACATACCATAAAAATTTTGATTTTGCTTTCTGGGCTTTGGCTGTCTTCAGTGAGAACAAGTTACGAAAGTAATAACATCAATTGTTTAACTGTAGTTACTTCAGGCATATGGCAGAATATCACCGGCTTGGAAACAACAGGAACTTTTTTTATATTCATTCATGGGATATGTGTCCGTCCAAACAGCTTTGATATAACTGTGTGATTTGCTGGACCATTTTTACGGCGATTAAAAATTACACACATTGCTTTGAATCTGGAGTCGTTTTACAGAACAGTCTGGGTAAGGACAGCAAATTCCCCTCCTTGGAGGACATTAGCGAACCAGTTACTTTTTAATGACAATCTGGAGGTTGCAGTACCCTGATTCCTGACATTAGCTTTTTACTTAGGATTTATTAAATTAACTGAATTTAAGTTCTCCAATTCCCATGGTGGGATTTGAACTCGTATCATTATTAGTGCAGGCCCCTGGATTGCTAATCTGGCAACATCATCCCTCTGTTACTGCACCCGTTTTAAACAGACCATCATTCCTGAGGGAAAATTTCCCAAATGTCTCTGATGATGTCACCTCGTGTGACACATTACACATTAGAGATGCACTGGTTTACCGTTGGTTTGCATTGGTTGCCAACTGACTCAAGAACAGCTTCTTCCCTGCTGCCATCAGACTTTTGAATGGGCCTACCTCGCATTAAGTTGATCTTTCTCTGCACCCTAGCTATGACTGTAACACTACAACTGCACTCTCTCCTTTCCTTCTCTATGAACAGTATGCTTTGTCTGTATAGCGCGCAAGAAACAATACTTTTCACTGTACACTAATACATGTGACAATAAGAAATCAAATCAAGTTTACAACACATAACATCCCTCCCCCTTTACTCCAGTAGTACGACAACTAACATTAACTTTAACTCTTACTCTCTATGAACAATAATTTTACCAAGTATCATTATGTACAGTTTTTATACATATATATATATATATATATATACACACACACACACACACACAGACAATCAGTATGAGAGTATTTTAGGTGGACATCAGTTCCACTGAGGCAAAATCCATTGTTCACGAGTCTTTGCTTTCATGCTCTCAGTAGTCTATTCGCCACTTGGTTCAGGCACATCATCTGATAGAGTTGGTTCTTCTTCAGCTTCTACAGATGTCGTTGGTTCAACTGGTGTAGTATCTGAATTTGACTCAATCGTAGTCATAGTTTCGAGGATTTCCAAACCACAAATGTTAGATGTTGGCCTTTCAGATACCAAATCTGCAAATTCTCTTTTTGAAGCGAGGATTTAATCTGTGTGCCTCCTCTAAACTCTCTCGTCATCGGTTAGCATCTATAAGAAATAGACCCCGTCTTTGCAAGTATTGCGGCAGGTACCCATTCTCACTTGAAAAGTAGTTCCTCACTAAAACTCTTTCTCCTTGATCAAAACTCCGTGCTTTCGATGTCCATTCATGGCCAGTAACCTGGTTTTGTTGTTGTTGCTCTGCTATGGGAGAAGTGTCAGGTGGTAAGAGCAAATCAAACTTGGTTCTCAACTTTCTCTTTAAAAACAATATTGCCGGTGAGTTTTGGGTTGTCACATGGGCTGTGTTTCTGTAGGACTTGAGAAAGTTGTTTACTCTTTTGGCTAACGTTCCTTCATCCTTCGATGCCTTCATGGCATTCTTCAGTGACTGTCCCAACCTCTCTGAAAATTCATTGATTGATAAGGCTTTGATATGCTGTACACCATGGTTTCTGAGGTAGTGAATTCATTCCCTTGATGTGAACTGAGTCCCATTATCGCTAACTAATTGCTCCGGTTTGCCAAATGGTGCAAATACTTCATCTAGTTGCTCAATTGTCTTTTTAGTCGTCTTCAACTTCATCATCATAATTTCGGGCCATTTGGAATGTGCGTCCACTAGGAGGAGCTTTCAATTGGTCCTGCAAAGTCAACATGAAGTCTTTGCCAAGATTGTCTCGGCCAATCCTATGGGTGAAGTGATTGAAGAGGGGGAGTGTTTTGTATCCTAGCACAAGACAGACACTGTCCTACTCTTTCTTCAATCCGAGTCTCGTGCTGGCCATCAGAAATAGCTCCTTGCTAGTTCTTTCATATATACAGCTCCTGGATGTCCTTCATGGAGTTGATCCAGTATACAACTTTGCAAGCATGGAGGAATGATCACTCTGATCACCCATAACAATACCCCATTTCATCCTATTAATTCAAGTTCCCTTGTAAGGTACGGTTTGAATTCCGGATTGCTCCTCTGTTTATCCTGGGGTATTCCCTTTAAGATCACGTCCATGACCATTCCCATCACTGGATTTGACCTTGTGCGTCTTTGCACTTCCCCAGGCAATCCAGCAAATAGGTCCTCAATTAATGGTAAGGGGTACTGGTCAAAACACAGCACTGGGTTTATCACTGTTTTGAAGTCACTGCAAACTCAGACAGAAACATCTAATTTAATAACAGAAATGATTGGAGTTGCCCAATCGCTTGACGTCACGGACTCGATCTCTCCACCTTCGATTAATTTTTCAAGGTGCACTTCAACTTTTAGTTTAATTACATTCGGCACAGTTTTTTGCCACTAAGCATTTTAAGGTGGTATCAGGTTTTATCATAAGTTGTGCCTCAACTCTGGTCATTTCCTCTGAAGTATTTTCAAATACCTTCTTGGACTTTCCCAAGAGTTTCTGTAATGTGTGCTTTCCAGCAATCTATTGGTTAACTGCTTGCCAACTTAGTTTGATTTGGTTTAACTATGCTCCGCCAGAAAACTGCAGGAAAATTGTCTTTCACAACATGCAATGGCAATTTTTTAGGCTGACCATCTGCTTCAACTTGCACCTTGACATAACCCTTCACTGGAATCACCTCTTCCATTCCAGTTCTCAGGATATCAGATGATAATAAGGTATGTTCTTGAGCTTTTGTTGATATACATTTTCAGCGATAAAAGATACAGCAGCTCCTGTATCTATTTCCATTTTAATTTCTTTCCCATTCTGTTTCGGATAGACCCAAAATCTCCATGCATCGCCTTGCACCGAATTTTAGTCATTCAAGCTCCGTAGATACTGTGTCTTCCTAGGAATCTTCATTGGCTTCAGTTATTCTATAGACATTTTGTGTGGATTGGGGTGCATTCTTGCATTTACAGGCCAATTAGCCTGACCTCGGTCCTACGTAAGATATTGGAGTCCATTATTAAGGGTGAAATTGCAGAGTACTTGGAAATGCAAGGTAAAATAGGGCTGAGTCAGCACAGCTTCATCAAAGGAAGGTCATGTCTGACAAATCTGTTTGAATTCTTTGAGGAGGCAACGAAGAAGTTCGACAAAGGAGAGCCAGTGGACGCGATTTGTTTGGGTTTCCAGAAAGCCTTTGACAAGGTGCCTTACAGGACGCTGCTAAATAAGCTAAGAGCCAATAGTGTTGGAGGCAAGGTACTGGCATGGATAGAAGATTGGCTGACAGACAGAAGGTAGAGATTGGGGATAAGGGGGTCCTTTTCAGGATGGCAACCGGTGACTAGTGATGTTCCACAGGGGTCAGTGTTAGGATCACAACTTTTCACTATACACATTAATGATCTGGAAGATGGAACTGAGGGCACTGTTGCTAAATTTGTGGATGATACAAAGATATGTAGAGGGAAAGGTAGTGTTGAGGAAGTGGGGAGGGTGCAGAATGACTTGGACAGGCTAGGAGAGTGGGCAAAGAAGTGGCAGATGGAATACAACTTGGGAAAGTGTGAGATTATGCACTTTGGTAGAATAGAGGCGTAGACTGTTTTCTAAATGGGGAAAGGCTTTGGAAATCTGAAGCACAAACGGACTTGGGAGTCCTGGTTCAGTTAACATGCAGTTGGCAGTTAGGAAGGCAAATTCAATGTTCGCATTCATTTCTAGAGGGCTAGAATTCAAGAGCAGTGATGTACTGTTGAGGCTGTCTAATGCTCTGGTCAGACCCCATTTGGAATATTGAGAGCTGTTTTGAGCCCCATACCTAAGGAAGGATGTGCTGGCCTTGGAAGGAGTCCAGAGGAGGTTCACAAGAATGATCCCAAGAATGAAGGATTTGTCATATGACGAGCGGTTGAGGAGTTTGGGTCTATACTAGATGGAGTTTAGAAGGATGAGCGAGGATCTAATTGAAACTTACAGAACATGGAGAGTCCTAGAAAGAGCGGACATGGATAGGATGTTTCCACCAGTGGGAGAGACTAGACCTCGACAGCACAACCTCAGAGTGAAGGGACGCTCCTTTAAAACTGAGATGAGGAGGAATTTCTTCAACCAGAAGGTGGTGAATCTGTGGAACTCATTGCCACAGAGGGCTGTGGAGGCCAGGTCATTGAGTGTCTTTAAGACATAAGATAGATAGGTTCTTGATCAACATGGGGATCAAGGGTTACGGGGAGAAGGGGATGAGAATCATATCAGCCATGATTGAATGACAGAGTGGACTCAATGGGCCAAATGGCCTAATTCTGCTCCTATATCTTATGGTCTTTACCCATCTTCAAGATTTGAGAGTTCTGTCTACTCCAGCACGCCTTGTTATGAGACCTTCTTACCACAATTGTGACATTTGTTTTCTCAACACCAATATTCCTGTGGAGAATGCCCTACCTGGGCACACTAATGGCATGTTTGCATTTTGAGAAATTTTCTTTTCTGAGTATCCATCTGGCGCATTTTGGCACCAGCTCCAACTTGGGAAGCTTCTTTAGCGGCCAATTCCATGGACACTGCGATCTCAACAGCAAGTTTTAATGTTAAAGAGCTTTCAGTGAGCAACCATCTTTGAATTGATTCATTTTGAAGGCCACAAACAAGTCTATCTCGCACAGTGTCTTCGCAGGTCGGACCAAACTCACAATTCCTTGCGAGTTTCCATAGTACGGCTACAAACCATGGAATACTTTCACTCTCTTCATGGCTCCATCAATGAAATCTGAATCTCTCCACAATGACTAAAGGTTTTGGCGAGAAGTTCTTCAAGGGTCTTAGTCAATTCCTCACATGTTTTTCACCAAGCTTAGCACAATGGACAAGACTTTGTCCTGTTACACTGCAGGAAGTTTCTAATTTTATCCGATATCCTGCAAGGTAATATTGAAATCTCTCTTCATAAGTACTCCATCATTCCGCACTCTCATCGAATGGTTCCATAATGCTACCTTTTGCCTCCATCGTAGTTACCTGTTCTTAAGTTTCAATACTTTCGTTAACATTTCCTCCCCTCTAATTTATTTTCTCTCCCAGTTTAATTTGTATTATTTCCTTTGCTGTTCCTTTAAAAAAAAACTTGGACTACAGCTTTAAGAAAAAAGGTCCTTTTTTGCAGACACCAATTTGTTTTAAACACAGGAGATTTCAGTTTTAATTCTGCTCAATCTTGATTACTATCCTGTTTTTTTTAAAGAGCAGTTGCTTTTCCAAATGCGGGTTCTCTCTCTCTTTCTCACTGAGTTTGAGGACCCGATGCTGCAGTCCGCCACATGTGAAGATGCACAGCTGGAGAAGACTCCCCAGCTTCGGAAAGTAAACTTGCTTTTTTTTTAAACACAGCCTGCTCCCGTATTTTCATACTTTGCTCTTTTTCTACGAGATGTTGAGCCGGATAGTGCTAATCGACTCGCTATACCATCAACGCGCTGTCTGGAATTTTCATTTCCAAGCACTTCTTGGGTTAAGGTCCTTACGAAGTTTCCATCACCACAGTGACTCAGAATGAACTCAATGAACTCTTTGCATCAGATGCCGATGACGCTATATTTGACAGTTTTAACACACTTTGATTGGAGCATCTTTGAATCAACTGATTTAATAAACCATAGCGCATTAAATTACCTAATGTTGTTTGTTTTCAGATTTCAAAGTGGTAACCACCGACACCAGTGGTTCACATTTTATACTCAGCGTCTAAGTTGATTCCAGATTTGGAACTATTTTTGGTGGCTTCAAGGTTCAAATCACATGCCATGATCAACAGTAATTAGTTATTACTTATCCAGGCAGTTCTCAAGGCGGCACGGTGGCACAGTAGTTAGCACTGCTGCCTCACAGCGCCAAGGACCCGAATTCAATTCCGGCCTAGGTGACTGCATGTGTGGAGTCTGCACGTACTCCCCGTGACTGCGCTGGTTTCCTCCAGGTGCTCTGATTTCCTCCCACAGTCCAAAGATGTGCGGGTTAGGTTGATTAGCCATGCTAGATTGTCCCTTAGTATCCTAAAATCTGTAAATTAGGCAGATTAGCAGGTTTAATACCTGAGATTACAGGGATACGGTCTGGGTAAGATTTTGTTTGGAGAGTCGATGCAGACTTGATGGGCCGAATGGCCTGCTTCTGCACTGTAGGGATTCTATGATTCTTAGTTAGTCCTGTTTGGCCTATTTGTGTTGGTCTGCTTGTTATTTTCCGAATCCCAGTATCACTTCTGAAAAAGTTGCATTGTAGACACAGTGAGGAACTTCAAGACACAAAGGAACATTGGCTGCAAGCTAAGAGTACATAAACAAAATAGCATAACCCAGACCACAAATCCACAATTATTTTTTTCTCTCATGTCAAACCAACACGAGTTCCTGAAGGACTGGTGACACCGTAATCTGGGGTCAGTCCATTTCCCAGAACAGCCAGCCTGTTCCACTAACCCATCTAAACTTCACAGCAAGAAGTCCCTTCCCTATCAAACACCATCTGCTGCAACACAAGTCTCTCTCAATGTGCATGACATTTTTATTGGAAGTACAAGATTAAATTCCTAGCACTAAAGATAACTGGCAACATATCCAATAATTTTGACTTAGCTCTTAAAAATTGCGAGTTCTCCATTTGTTGACCAGATTGTTAGCTTCAGATTTATAGCGATTCATGGCCCTTATTTGTCTTGCTGGCCGTCACACGTTTACTGTTCAGAGTATTTATTTCAAGAATAGAAAATCAAGAATGGCAAAAGTCAAAGTGTCATAGAAACAAAATATTGCTAATTGAAGGGACAAAGACCGGGCCCATGGCCTTGTAAAATCATTAGCACGCTGGCATAGTAGTATCATCCCTGTTTTCCACTTATGTAAATAAATAAAGCCGAGTATCAGGTCACACTGTCTCCCCAGCAGAATAAACATTTTAACAGGTAATATGAATGTTCAAGGACAAGATTGGTCATCCAATTTATCAAAGGTCATTCCCCTAACATGGGAACTCTTCCATCATCGTATCCATGGTTGCCATTTTAAACAACTCCTCTACTACTCTGACAGATTATTTCAAATTTTTTTTAAATAAGCTCTCTCCCACACCATCGTAAGTTATTTTCACAATGTTTCCTTTATATTCTCTTAGTCTTCCTGCCTTGTTTTAAAATAACAATCTAGATTTACTTTCCATATTCCTGTATTTATATATTCTTTTAAAAGGTATGTTTGTCTGCAGTCTGATTTCCTTTTGCATTCATTTCTTTTCAGAACACCATTTGGTCTATAGTGTTAGGGACCAAATCAGAAACCCCAAGGTTTTTTATGAAGTTAGATGAGACCGCAACTATTATTTTTAATTTTGGCACAAAACAAACTTTATTTCAATAATACAGTTTAACTATAACAAAGAACAAGAACAAAGAACAGAACAGTACAGCACAGGAACAGGCCCTGCGCCAATCGCGTTGTCCTATCTAGACTCACCGCTTGCATCCCTCTATTCCCCGTCTGTTCGGGTGTCTATCCAGATAAGTCTTAAATGTCACCAATGTATCTGCCTCAACCACCTCACTTGGCAGTGCATTCCAGGCCACCACCACCCTCTGTGTAAAAATCTTCCCCTGCACATCTCCACTGAACCTTCCCCCCTTACCTTGAACTTGTGCCCCCCTTTAATTGGCATTTCTGCCCTGGAAAAAAGGGCAACAGTGGCCCCCGTCTGCCAGCCTCCCGATTGCTGACCAGTTCGATCGCTAGCCAACCCCGCAATACCTGCATCGCCAGCCCTCCGCCCACTCACGGCCCGACCGCTGGCCCCCTAACCATTCCCGGGCCAGCCCTAACCAACCTCCCTCCGGCCTGCCCTGATAACGAATAACAAAATGAATTAGCTTACCTTTTACTAACTGAAATATTTAAACATAACAAGATGCAATTCTTAACTGCTAACCTATCTCTATTAGTTCAAATTTAAGCAATATTCCTCATAGACTTAAACTCCTCTTCGGAATCAGTTAGCAAACAGCACAGGCTTACGTGTTTTTACTTGCTAACAGTCCTAGTGTCTTTGAACACTTCTGGAGAGAGATACAGGGAAATACCTGTCTTTGACATTCAAACACCAGCCTCCAGAGAGAGAGGGAGAGAAAAAAACACTCAGAAAAACTAAACTAAACTGCAATCTTAGCTCTGTCCAGTCACATGACTCTGCCTCTTGTCAATCAACCCAATCAAACCCTACTCTGAAACCCCAGAGGAAAAACCAAAAATAAACAAAGAATGCATTAGCTCAGATTAAAACAAACACTCCATTACCTAGGATGAATTATTCTCCTGCACTCCCATGGAGCTGCCTGGTTTGCAGACAAAGCAGCACCGTGTAAACCAGAGCTGAATTTTAAACATACCCTTCATAAGAAACATGATATAAATACATTTCTTAAAGGCACAGTATCATCACAGTAGCAACCACGTGTTCACTAAATCTGCATTGTGACTGGTCACAGGGAACCTCTTCTGGGAATGAAGATACAAAATGCTGGGAACACTCAAGTCAGTCAGTGTTTGGATGAAAAGTTATCAACCTGATACGTTAAACTTATATTTATCTCTTCATAGGTGATGCCTGTTTTACTGAGCTTTTCCAGTATTTTATTTATTCCAGATTTCCAGCATTTCTCATATTTTGCTTATTACCTCCTCTTATTGGTTACTGCAATTCATCAAACACCATCTGCACTGCTCTACTCAGAGTTTCGGGATTTAAGGCTTCCCATTCTCACTCTCCCAGACACATTTATCAAAACTTCACCTCCTGTCTTCTCTCTCCCAGTCCTGTGCACTCTGTCTCTGCTCCTTAGGCTTAGATTCCCACTTTTTAATCCCAGTCTTTTCCACTCCACTTTCTATCCCATGATGAGAGGGTTCGGGGGTGGGTTTTTTAAATTCATTCGTGGAACATGGACATCGCTGGCTGGGCCAGCATTTATTGCCCATCCCTAGTTGCCCTTGAACTGAGTGGCTTGCTAGGCCATTTCAGAGGGCAACTGAGAGTCAACCACATTGCTGTGGCTCTGGAGTCACATGTAGACCAGACCAAGTCAGCAGATTTCCTTCCCTAAAGGACATTAGTGAACCAGATGGATTTTTCTGACAATCAACAATGGTTTCATGGTCATCAGTAAATTCTTAATTCCAGATATTTTTTATTGAATTCAAATTCCACCATCTGCCGTGGTGGGACTTGAATCCAGGTCCCCAGATCATGAGCTGAGTTTCTGGATTAATAGTCTAGCGATAATACCACTAGGCCATCGCCTCCAATGGGGGTTATCCTAGCAAGGCAAACAGAGGCCTGCCCACACAATGGGAGTGGCACCACCTCCTCCAGTTGGCATCGGTGTCATGGGGGTTTGATGTGTCTCTCTCTCTGTTCACAATGGGCAAAGTCTGAGCAGCTATTAGTTCCGCAAGTGGAGCCACCTGAGGAAAGGACATGAATCGAGGGCTGAGGAAATAGGAATGCAGCAAGTGGCAAATAAACACCAATAGCCAAGAATATTTGAAAAATCATGAAAGCAGTGGGTGGGGAGAGGACAAAGCAGACCGATCAGACATTTCACATAACGTGCAGGATCTTCCTGCCCCACTCACCACGGGAATTGTAACGGGCGGGACACGGACCATTCAAATCCCTCAGGTGGGATTTTCCAGCTTTGGGGTGAGAGAGCCGAAAAATCCCGCCCATTGAGGTTAAGATCTGGAGAGTGTGGTGGAAACTGGGTCAATCAAGGATCTCAAAAAAGAATTGGATTATTACCTGAAAAGGAAGAATGCACGAAGTTACGGGTAGAAGATAGGGGAATGAGGGGAGATAAATATGTTCCGACCAAGGGCAAGCACAGACAAGATAGGACAAATGGCCTCCAAATGTGCTGTAGCAATTCTTTTTTTAAGTTTATTTATTAGTCACAAGTAAGGCTTACATTAACACTGCAATGAAGTTACTGTGAAATTCCTTTAATCGTCACACTACAGCGCCTGTTCAGGTCAATGCACCTAACCAGCTGTCCGAGCCAGCAAGCTCTTTCCCTCCAGCCCTCCCATTTACTTCCACCCTCCCATCACCAGTTTACGCCGCTGATCTTGCCTCATGCTCCCAAGTGATGTTATTGGGACTTCATAGTCTGGCCACTCGGAAGTTCAGTGCCAACTTTCCCAAAACGATGTGGATGCTTGATACCATCCCATACTCTGAGGTACTTCCAGAGCCAATGTGTGTGAGAACTGGTGCAACTGAACTCTGGGGTAGCATTAAATCAAAGCTAACATCGTACACAGCTCACTAACCACCCCCCCCCCGCAAAATAAACTTTCCAGTGAGATGGATGCCCTTGGACATTAAGGGTGAAATTTTACCGGCTTGCCCATCGAAGGGCGGAGACAGTCGGTAAAATCGTTCGAGAGCCAAAAATCAGGATGGCGCCCGATTTCTCGGCTCTCACGATTTTACGAGAGCCTCTCGCCGGAAATGGGTGCGAGGCAGAATGATTTATTTAAATATACTGTAATGCTCATTTGCATGTGTTTCGTGAACCCGGCGCTCAATCGTCCAGGCTCACTTGCCTTTGTGGCCTCGCCGGGTGTGGTGAACCATCGTTGGTTCCCACCAGGTAGTACTGAGCCAGGGTCTGGCCAGTACTATGAGTCTGCATATATGTTGCTGTTGGGGTTAGGGTTGGGTTGTTCTACATGTTACTGTTGGGGTTAGGGTTGGGTTGTTCTACATGTTACTGTTGGGGTTAGGGTTGGGCTGTTCTACCTGTATTATAGTTATTATGGTACATCCCAGTCGGGCTCCGCCTCCTTGGAGCCCTCAGTCTGGGATCGTGTATTATATATGGTAGCTCTATTGTAGTAGTCAATAAAAGCCTTTATTTCCTCGAGCATCTCTAGCCTCGTGAGTTATATCGCGCATCACCGGGAGAGGTTCTCTCCGGTGAGGAAAACATCTTGGAGGGGGGCAGGGAGGATGAATCTCCCAGCTTATGTCTCCCGGCTGGGGAAAACGCGCCCAAAAGAAGGGTCAGAAACTCGCCCATTTTCACGCTAGCTGGACACTTAGAACCATTCTCGTTAACTTCCGCCCTAACAATCTAAAATGACATTAACCATTCAATGATTGGCACAGGTTTTCAGAAGCAAGCACCAGACGAATAAATATCTTACTTGGTCGTAATATGGAGTAAACAGAATGGAAATGTCCCCAGAGGAGCTGGAAATATAACTTTAAAATGAGAGCTCGGCCACTTACGAGTTCTAACTGGAAATACCTCACCACATGAACGGTAGTGGATATCTGGATCTCCCCCTAACCCCCTTCAATGCAACCCCAGTTGAGGCTGCATCTGTTTAAAATTTAAAAGCTGGAATTGTTAGGTTCAGATATTAAGGGATACGGAATCACAGCAGCTAGAAAGAGTTAAGCTAAAGTTCAGCCACGGTTTGACTGAGTAAAATAAAAGGCTCGAGAGGATAAATGGCCTACTTCTGTCCCCACCTGGAAGAGCAGACAAGTTACCTTTTGAACCTCTCAGTGCTGCACAGAAGTATCAGCCTAGATTATGCGATCAAGTATCTGAAGTGTTGCCCTTCCTATTCAGAAGTCTCATTGCTACAACTGAGCCAAGGATAACACTTCAATGGATCATGCTTAAGAATTAAAATTGGTTTTCATAACAGCAGGAGATGGAGTAACATGAGCGTTCAGTGGTCAAGCAAACAAAGAACAAAGAAAGTTACAGCACAGGAACAGACCCTTCAGCTCTTCAAGCCTGCACCGACCATGCTGCCCGACTGAACTAAAACCCTCTCCCCTTCCGGGGACCGTATCCCTCTATTTCCATCATATTCATGTATTTGTCAAGACGCCCCTTTAAAGTCACTATTGTATCCACTTCCACTACCTCCCCCAGCATATCTGAAATCCTGAGAGTCAAGATTTCTTTATGCCGGTTCTTCACTTAATATATATTTTTAAATTTACAATTTATAAATAAATAACCGCAAAAATGATCCAGATAAAAACCAATTCTACCATAATCTTGTCACATTAGCTTTGACGTGCTGACCATTCCAGTGGTTAGCACTGCTGCCTCACAGCGCCAGGGACCCGGGTTCGATTCCCAGCTTGGGTCACTGTCTGTGTGGAGTTTGCATGTTCTCCTCGTGTCTGTGTGGGTTTCCTCCGATTTCCTCCCACATTCTGAAGACATGCTGGTTAGGTGCATTGGCCGGAACAGGCGCCGGACCGCGGCGTCTAGGGGAATTTCACAGTAATTTCAATGCAGTGTTAATGTAAGCCTTACTTGTGACTAATCAATAAATAAAAATAAAAGTATGCAATATTAGCAAACCCATTCCTTCCTAACGTGCTGATTAGGTGCATTGATCCGAACAGGCACTGGAGTGTGGTGACTAGGGGAATTTCACAGTAACTTCATTGCAGTGTTAATGTAAACCTTACTTGCGACGAATAAATAAAATTTACTTCTAATGATGCAATTGTTTCTCTTCAGTAAATGTAGGCTATAAAAGAAGAACCAATGCAGGTGACTACTATCTTCCACCCTGGCCAGGGACCTTCCACAGATGTCATTAATTTTGATCCCAGAAGAACTGGGCCTATGGTATTCTGCAGCCCAGTGACTGAAATATTGAACGGAGGAAGGTAATTTGAAGGTTAAGTACACCGACTCAGCTTAAATTGCAATATCTGACAGTAAGCCGAAACCAACACTCATTTCCTCTGCAGACGAGTTTTAAATTAAGCTTGGTATTGATGCCAAGCTCTCCGATAATACAAATTGACTTTCCTTTTTCCAATTCCATATGAATCAAAAGTAAACTGTGAGAATGTAGCTGTGTAAAACACACACCTTTACTCTACACAGAAGTAACTGGGCCTTTACAAACCTTCAAGCTTCTTTTTTGTGTCCCTAAGATTATCTCCTTCCTGCTTAATAATTCTACCTCTTGGGCAAAGGTTACATTATGGAAGTAACTATGCTTAACTAGGACACTGATACTGTGAGTATGAGTAAGCCATCACATCCGAGAAGAGATAATAATATATCTTTTCCTAATTTGCAAAGTATGTTTCTGTTTTGTTTTTAATCGATAATCTAGCGATACATTTCCACCAGAACTACTGTGCAAGAAACTGTAATTATTGCCCAAACGTGTCAGTTGATAGACAGATGGTTGTGGGTTTAAGTCCTGCGACAGTGACTTTGAACAGAAAAATCTGCACTGTCGTGCTGCACTGTCAGAGATGTCAACTTACAGCACGGTGGCACAGTGCTGCCTCACAGCGCCAGGGACCCGGGTTCGATTCCAGCCTTGGGTCACTGTCAGTGTGGAGTTTTCATGTTCGCCCCATGTCTGCGTGGGTTACCCCTGGGTGCTCCGGTTTCCTTCCACAGTCCAAAGATGTGAAGGTTAGATGGATTGGCCGTGCTGAATTGCCCCTTAGTGTCCAAAGATATGTAGGTTAGGGGGATTAGCAGGGTAAATGCAGGGGGTTAAGGGAATGGTGCAGGGGAGGGGGGGGTGGTGAGCTTGGGTAAGGTGCTCTATCGGAGTTGGTGTAGATCCGATGGCCTCCTTCTGCACTGTAGGGAATCGATGAAAACTGATGCCCTACTTGCTCTCAAAAGGAAGTAAAATTTCATGTTGACTTCACTTTATTCCACTTTATTTTACTGCCCAGTGGATAATGTTGCCATTTTTTTGCATTTGTTTTTTCAATTAGAATGACTAACTCAAAGAAAATAGCTTAAATATAACAGAATGTAAATCCTCTGAGGCACTTTCCCCCAAGGGGTAACCAAGAACAATAAAATCAAGAACAATAAAACTCCTTCAAAGTTAATCTTGATTTAATGGAGGCATCCCAAGAAATAGTTAAATACAAAAATATGAAAAGAAAATCTAAATATTGCAGGAAAATAGGATCCATGGAAAAACATTGCAATCATAAAGAAGGATCTAATATCTTCATGTTCCATATGGGAAGGCGATGGCTGAGTGGTATTATTGCATGGTTATTCATCCAGAAACTTAGCTAATGTTTTGGGGACGTAAGTTCGAATCTCGCCATGCCAGATGGTGGAATTTGAATTCAATAAAAGATATCTGGAATTAAGAATCTACTGATGACTATAAAACCATTGGCGATTGTCAGAAAAACCCATCTGGTTCACTAATGTCCTTTAGGGAAGGAAATCTGCCGTCTTTACCCAGTCTGGGCTACATGTGACTCCAGAATCCAAGCAATGTGGTTGACTCTCAACACCCCTTGGGCAACCAGGGATAGGGCAATAAATGCGGCCAGCCATCGACGCCCAAGTCCCACAAATGAATAACAAAAAACTATAAACCAGAAACTGCAGGTACCTTGTATATATTTAATTACATGTTACTTCTCACAACCCCAAATGTTTTCCAAGCACAAATACAAAATGAGCAATTTTAGCAGCAGATTAAGAATGTAAACGTATATTCTAATATACTAAATGTTAACATAACGTGGCATTGTTAGCTTTCTTCCAGAATGTTACACCTTAAATCTAATCAGTCCAGAACAAAACACTATTAAAAGCATCCTATCTTAAATTTCCTTTGAACACGACTGGTGTTCATCCTCAAAATCAAAAGATACACAGTTCATCGATATTGTCTTAAAATAAACTATCCATTGTTCTCTACTGAAATTCAATTTTCCTTTCTGAGGATCTCAAGACGTGAGCTGGGATTAGACCGTAGTGAGATAGGTTAGTTTTACCCTACTGATGATTACAAAGTGTTGTTGCAATAGTAATCCTGCTCAGTACGAGAGGAACCGCAGGTTCGGACATTTGGTCTATGTGCTTGGCTGAGGAGCCAATAGTGCGAAGCTACCATCTGTGGGATTATGACTGAACACCTCCAAGTCAGAATCCTGCCTAAAATCCCTCCTTCTATCGATTAGTCTCCTCTTCCTTCACTAACTGAAAGGCTTTTAAAACCCAAGCTTTGTGTTACCTAAGCTGTGCTTCTTGATTGAACTCTGCTTCTCTACGACATTTTCCACGTCAGTTGTGGTCTGCGGTTGGGGCCCTGGATTTCTTAAGCTTCTCAATTGAAAACAACAGGAATCTATATTTGCTTTAGTGCCACAACTTCTATCTATAGAGTGTCCTCAAAAGCAGAATTCACCTTGACGTCAGCAAACACAATGCTTGCGCTCTTTCTGGTTGTCTTGGAATCATAGTTCCCAGTAATGTATTTGTTTTTCTACAAGTTGTTAGGCTGCCTCACATTAGGACAAAACGCAAGTCAAACCAAGCCACATATCTCACATTGTGTACAATCTGATAGGGTTCTAGATATCAGGAAATTGTTTAGTTGAAAATCCACTGGCACATTGTTTGATATAAAGCCTTATTTGCTAATACTAATACAGAAACCCAAAATTATCACAGTTATTGTTTTAATATCAGGTACGTCCCAAAGCTCTTCACAATGTGGTGATGAAAATTGGACACAGTGCCAAAGGAGATACCTGGAGGGTCCGTCAAAAGCCTGGTCAGAGAGGCAGGTTTTAAAGGTGGTCTTAAAGGAGGAGATGGAAGTAGATAAGTGAAACCATTGGAGAGCCTTAGGCAAAGAATTTCAAACTGTTGGGTTTGAGTGGCTGAATGTGGGCCACCAATGATATTACCAAGACAGAGGTCACAGGACAGAGGGTCCCACCACTGTCAACGGGGTTTCCCATTCTATGCACACTTAAGACTATCAGAAATAGGAACAGGAGGTAGGCTGTTCAGCCCCTCGAGCCGACTCTGTCATGCAACAGGATCATGGCTGATCCGACATTCCTCATGTCCACTTTCCTACCCTTTCCCCGTAACTCTTGATTCCCTTCCTGATGAAAAATCTACCTATCTCTATCTTAAATATACACAAGGACTCTGCCTTCACAGCTCTCTGTGGCAAGGACTTCCAAACACTCACAACCCTCAGAGAAGAAATTCCTCCTCATCTCAGTTTTAAATTGGCGCCCCATTATTCTGAGACTATGTCCTCTGGTCCTGGACTCTCCCATGAGGGGAAACATCTTCTCAGTATTTACCTTGTTAAGCCCCTTAAGAATCCTATATGTTTCAATGAGAACACCTCTCATTCTTCTCAATTCCAATCAGTAGACTCCCAACCTGTTTGACCTTCCCTCTTAAGACAATCCCTCCATACTGGGGATCATCCTAGTGAACCTTCTCTGAACTGCCTCCAGTAAAATAATACATTTCCTTAAATAAGGAGACCAAAACGGCTCACAGTACTCCAGATGTGGTCGCACTAGTACCTTGCACAGTTGCAGCAAGATTTCCCCACTCTTATACTTGAGATAAGAGCCAACATTCCATTGGCCTTCCTGATTTACTGCTGCACCTGTGTAGGGGCGACACGGTAGCACAGTGGTTAGCACTGCTGCCTCACAGCGCCAGGGACCCGGGTTCGATTCCCGGCTTGGGTCACTGGGGAGTTTGCATGTTCTCCTCGTGTCTGCGTGGGTTTCCTCCGGGTGCTCCGGTTTCCTCCCACATTCTGAAAGACATGCTGGTTAGGTGCATTGACCCGAACAGGCGCTGGACTGTGACGACTAGGGGAATTTCAGAGTAACTTCATTGCAGTGTTAATGTAAGCCTCACTTGTGACTAATAAATAAACTTTAAAACTTTAGTTTTCTGTGTTTCGTGCACAAGTACTCCAAGTCCCTCTGTGTTGCAGCTTTCTGCAGTTTTTCTCCATTTAAATAAAACTCTGTTCTTTTGTTCTTCCTTCCAAAATGAACGACTTCACATTTTCCCACACTCTACTCCATTTGCCAACCTTTTACCCACATAACCAAGCAATATCTCTTTGTAAACTGTTTTTATCCCTCTCATAATTTGTCTTTCCACTTATTTTTGTGTCACCTGCAAATTTGGCTGCAGTACATTCACTTCCTTCCTCCAAGTCATTAATATATATGGTAAACAGTTGTGTTCCCAGCACTGATCCCTGTGGAATCCCACTGGTTACAGGTTGCCAATTAGCCAATTCTCTATCCACTCCAATATACTACCTCCAACACCATCTTATGACTTAACCTTTGTGAGGTATCTTGTCGAACACCTTATGGAAGTCCAAATACAACACATCTACTGGTTCCCCTCTATCCACTCTGGTTGACACTTCCTCGAAAAACTCAAATGAATTAGTCAGACATGATTTCCCTTTCATGACGCCATGCTGACTCTGCTTGATTCGATTATGATTTTATAATGGGCTGCTATTACTTCATTAATAATTGAATCCAACATTTTTCCAACAATAGATGTTAGGCTAATTGACCTGTAGTTACCCGCTTTTTGCCTCACTCCCTTTTTGAATAAGGGTATCACATTGGCAGTTTTCCAATCTTCCGGCACTTCTACAGGATCCAAAATCTTTTTGGAAAATTACAACCATGCATCCACTATTTCTGTAGCTACTTCTTTTAGAATCTAGGAAACAAGCCATCAGGGCCAAGGGACTTATTTTAGTCCCATTAGTTTGTCTAATGCTACTTTTCCAGTGATGATGATGGTACTTAGTTCCTCCCCTATATTCTTTAATATTAATGGGATGTTCAAAATATCTTCCACTATAAAGGCTGATGCAAAATATCTGTTTAACTCCTCTGTCATTTCTTTGTTCTCCATAACTATCTCCCCAGATTAATTTTCTAAGGGGCCGATGTTCACTTTGACCTCTCTCTTCTTTTTTATATATTTAAAGATGCTCTTTTGTCAGATTTTATATTCCTCTCTAGTTTGCCCTCATAGTTTATTTTCTCTCTTTCTGTCTTTTTAGTCCTCCTTGCTGGATTCTGAATTTATACCAGTCTTCAGGGCTGTCACTGACTTTTGGTTGCTTAGATGCTTTTTCTTTCAACTTAATACTTTCCTTAACTTCCTTGGTTAGCCATAGTTGGTTTATCCCTCTCTCAGAATCTTCCTTCCTTACTGGGATATATTTTTGCTGAGAGTCGTGAATTACCTCCTTAAATGTCTGCCACGACTTGCTTACTGTCTTTCCTGCGAATCTCTCAGCCCGGTCCACTTTAGCTAACTCTATCCTCGTTACATTGGTTAAGTTGAACACAATTATTTCCGACCCAAATTTCTCACTCTATTAAATTCTATCATTTTATGATCACCATTTCCTAGGGGATCTTTCACCCTGAGGGCATTTATTAAACTAGCCTCATTACCAAATCCAAGGTAGCCTGCTCCTGGTTGGCTTCATGGCATATTGCTCTAGAAAACTATCCCTAATGCACTCTATGAATTCGTTGTCATAGCTACCCTTTCCAACTTGATTGACCCAATCAATATGAAGGTTAAAGTCACCCATAATCATTGCTCTATTACTTTCACACGCTCCTATTATTTGTTGATTTATACCGCAAAACTCACGGCAGTGGTTCACCGTAGGCTGGAGCAGAAGATCATGCCAGCAAGAACGGCCAGAAAATTCTGGCCAATATCTGGAGGGGAGGGGTGTAATTGGTGGCAGGGTTTATGACAGAGGTCTGGGGCACAGTGGTTAGCACTGCTGTCTCACAGCGCCAGGGACCCAGGTTCAATTCTGGACTGGGGTGACTGTGTGTGGAGTTTGCACATTCTCCCCACGTCTGTATAGATTTCCTCCGGGTGCTCCGGTTTCCTCCCACAGTCCAAAGATGTGCGGGTTAGGTTGATTGGGCATGCTAAATTGCCGCTTAGCGTCAGGGAGCTCAGCAGGGTAAATACGTGGGGTTACGGGGATAGGACCTCGGTGGGATTGCTGTTGTTGGTGCAGACTCAATGGGCTGAATGACCTCTTCCTGCACTGTAGGGATTCTAGGATGGCTTTGTTTTTAACCATGTTTAAATGCATTGTAAATATTAGCATAGTCAGAAGCTAAGGAGGCATTTTAAAAACTACTCTACTTTCGTTATTGTATTATTGGAAACCAGACAGATCAGTGAAATAGACAGGCTTGATTGTGAGACAATTAAAGAATAAGCAATTAATCAACAGATGTATTAGTAAGGCTGGTAATGCAGCTTGCAACACAAAAAAATTATAACTTTTATCATTCAAACAGTTAATACTTGACTTTAAGAACATAATGAGAATTGCAACATGCTGCCTTCTCAGATAGACTGGAAGATAACATGAATTCCTGCACTCTAGACCTCTTGTTCACCTTGACTGAAGAAATGAATAGGCCTTTATTCAAGATGTCTCAATTATAAACGACAGAGAATTATGTTAACCAATTATTGTTTGACACTAAAGCTAACTCATGATGAGATATAGCTGAGGAGATGCCATTCGCTGGGATTCTCTGGCCTCCCTGAGGCGTTTTTCTATTCAGCAGGAAACAGCATGCCGTTAGCCAGCGGTGTGATCTTCTGGTCCCGCCATTATCAATGGGATTTCCCATTGATTCCAGCCCATACCACCAGGAAACACACAGCAGACTGCATCGTCGGCGGGTCCAGAAGATCACACCCATTGCCTTAAGGTTAAGACAATGGGGGGACTTTTCCCGTCCCACCTGCTATGGGAGTCGTAGCGGGCGGGGGATGGACCATGCAAGGCTCGATTGACCTCAGGCAGGATTTTCCGGTTTTGGAACGAGCGCAGCCAGAAAATCCCGCCCAATGTGTGTAATTAGCTAAAAATCAACAGGCTAGCTCTTATTTCATTATTGACAAATTATAGTCCATTGGCTATTTTCCAGCAATTGACAAAGGTGGGCTTGCAACATCTATGACTATGAGGTGTGAACTAAAGGTCTCGAGAAGCTTTCTTGGGCTAACATGTTATCCAACTTTTTGGAGCCTTCCCTTCACGTCGTGATCTGGGGAGGGTGGCAAGAAGTCTGGTCAGTTGTTAAAGTTAAGCTTCCTCCTAATCACTACTATTTACTGTTAATTGACACTTTGCTTTTTATCTTTCTGATTTGTTACCTTCTTCATGGTTAATAAACCTCCTGAGTTCACCATTTAAAGCGTTCATTCTTGTTTAAAAAAAAGCTAAAGTGTATAGAATCTGATGTGATTTATAACAAAGGAGTTATTGCAAACAATCTGAATCCCAAAAATCTTAATGTAGAATGTAGATAGTCAACATCTTTTCCCAAAGGTAGGGGAGTCTAAAACTAGTGGGCATAGGTTTAAGGTGAGAGATACAAAAGTGTCCAGAGGGGCAATTTTTTCACACCAAGGGTGGTGAGTGTCTGGAACGAGCTGCCAGAGGCAGTAGTAGAGGCAGGTACAATTTTGTCTTTTAAAAAGCATTTAGACAGTTACATGGGTAAGATGGCTATAGAGGGATATGGCCTAAATGCGGGCAATTGGGACTAGCTTAATGGTGAAAACTGGGCGGCATGGGCAAGTTGGGCCAAAGGGCTTGTTTCCATGCTGTAAACCTCTGTGACTCTATGTAGGGTAAGGAAAAGGAGAGGAGCAAACATAGGTGCTTCAGGGGTGGGGACACTGGAAAAATAATATGGGAGTGGGAGGTGGTGAACAAAGCAAAACTTTGGCTGGAGATGCTGTGGTTATGACTCTATAGATAAAAGTGAAACCAAGCAAGAGAGAGCCATCAAACTAGACAGTAGAGAACAGCTGGTAAAAGAAGATGGTAAGATCCACCATGTTGAAGGCAACAAAGAGAATGAGGACAATGAAGAAACACAGTGCACCATGGTGAAAGTAACAGACAATGTCATTTGTGACATGGAACAAGGAAGGTAAGTTTCAATCCTACAGTAGAAGCAAAACCCTGATTGGGGAGATACAAACAGGAGTTCTGGGAAAGATGGACATGGGTTTGGCAAGTGATAATACGTTTTAGAAGGAGAAAATGAGATGGGGCAGTGGACTTTAACCTGGTGTTGTGAGACTTGTGACACCAGCAAGGCCAGAGGAGCTGAGGTTCTGTTTTTTGAGGAAATGGGGCTTTGTAATGGAGGGGAACAGAAGGTGAGGTGAAGGAAGTGCTAATATCAGTAAGTATGGGGAAAGCTGAGCAGTCAGACCACTTAATGTGAATGAAGTCAAGGCTGCAGGGGCTGAATCACACAGCTGAGATGAGCTTGTAGGGTACATGAGGAAAGATGGGGGAAAAAAACTGGAAAGACATACGGACTGGGGGCATATACAGGAGAAAGATTAGGCTTGATAGGCAAAGAGCATAGGCAGCTAAACACATGATACCAATCTTAGCAGCAATGAAGTCCTGGAGTTTCTCATAATTGATATTTGGAATAATGCTGCAATAGCTTCTTGTTATAAACATCTATGCATGCTTCAGGTATTTGTAAGAAGTTTCACAACACCAGGTTAAAGTCCAACAGGTTTATTTGGTAGCAAATACCATAAGCTTTCGGAGCACTGCTCCTTCGTCAGATGGAGTGGAAATGTGCTCTCAAACAGTGCAAACAGACCTGTTTGCACTGTTCGAGAGCACATTTCCACTCCATCTGACGAAGGAGCAGTGCTCCGAAAGCTTATGGTATTTGCTACCAAATAAACCTGTTGGACTTTAACCTGGTGATGTGAGACTTCTTACTGTGTTCACCCCAGTCCAACGCCGGCATCTCCACATCAGGTATTTGTCACAGGTATTGGTCATCATTCTTCACCACCAATAACAACTGTTCTTCATAACCTATGTACACAGGGACAAAACCCCTATCTCTAAATATCTATGCAAGAGTAATACACTATTTCTCTTGCCCAGATCTTTTGTATGCTTTTTCTTTCAATAGGTACATTTTATTATTGGATATATCTTTCAAATCTATAGCTAAGCAAGTATT
Organism: Mustelus asterias; assembly: GCF_964213995.1. NCBI lineage: Eukaryota > Metazoa > Chordata > Chondrichthyes > Carcharhiniformes > Triakidae > Mustelus > Mustelus asterias. The sequence continues at coordinate 78,453,705 of NC_135812.1, read as the reverse complement.
ATTGTGGAAGGAAATACAGTACAGTAGCACCACCACATGGGCATTTGCTGATCTGCCACTTTGCTAACTTCCCAACATCGGAGATCAAACGAGGGGGTGGGGGGGAAAGAGCCTGTTGCAACCTGATCTGAAGCTGAGATAACGACTTACATAAATGAATGCTCCTGTACCAGGCTCATCAAACAGAATATCACAATGTTTATCTGTAAAGGTATTTCTAGGTTCTGGTGTCATACTACAAAACACAGCTGTTCAAATGCATGAAACATTTGAAACGACAGCACTATACTTTGCGTACTGAGAAGTTATCAGTGCCACGGTGGGCAACCTCTGGGCCAGGGACCACATGCAGCCCATCTGAGTTCTGAGCGCGGCCCGCTCATTTCGTTGACCGTTGCCACACTCCGCTGATTTCCATCTGCGTAGTTATTTTCCTGATGTGGAGATGCCGGCGTTGGACTGGGGTAAACACAGTAAGAAGTAAACACAGCTTCTTACTGTAGTTATTTTCCTACCGGTGTAAGTGAAGTGATATGCACATAAAGGAAGGGGCTAAGTGAGGTGCGTGCTGATTGCTCAGAACATTGACCGTGAGAGCCATACGCTCCCTCTGTGTCCAAACTGTAAATATCTCTTTTATTTTTAGCATTTGAAGTTGATGATAGTTCTATTAATATATAAATGTTTAGCATTTTCTATAATTTGTGATGAAATATTCGGCATGTATTAAATGTATTTAATCTTATTCAAGGGGTCATGGTTCGTGAACAAGCCCCATTTCAATCTTGCAGCCCACTGAGATGAAGGAGGGCCACTCATGCAGCTCACTCACTAGCCTAGATTGCTCATCGCTGGTTTACAGAGTACGCTTCACCCTCAAAAGAGCCACAAAGACTGACTGGCCATAATTCCTGCAAATGATGAGGAAAACAGCTGATTTCTTGAATTATGGTCATTTTTTTCTGTTGATTCAATCAAGTTCCAGGTCTTGATATTTACTGCTGCAGCATTTTGAGGTTTAAGCAACAGTTAACTTTTGACATCAATACAGCTTACTGAGAAACATACTGCAGTAGGGGGAAGAGAGGCAGAGCGCAACTCTTCCATGACTGTAGGTGATTCCATTGCAGAAAAAGACATATTTGTTGCAGAACAACTAGAAGCAGTTTTAATCACTTTGATCAACCACGGAGTGAAGACAATGATGAGACCCAGTCAACTCCTTTCCCAATTTTATCTACTTGCCTCTGAAGAAAGTCCTCTTCCAGATGTTCCGATCATCAAAAACCATCTACATTTGTCTGAAAAAGTTGTCTCAGGCTGCTCAGGTAGGGTAAAGGGCAATAATGGACACTGAGGAGAGCAAAGAAACCGGGAGATCAGAAAGGTGTTAAAAGCAAAATTAATGAACAGCTTTTAAAGAGGCGTTTTTGAAGAAGGGAGGGAGATGGCAAGAGAGGTGTTTAAAATAAGAGCACAATGGCTGAAAAAGAAGCTGATAATAATGGAGCGGAGGAAGCAGGGACTAAGCCTCAGTCAAACGAAGAGAAGATATGTAGAGAGACATTTAGGCAGAAGGAGTTCACTGAGTTACGAGGGACAAGAAACGATTAACGCGGGAATTCTACCACCTCGACTGCCATGGAATCGGAGCAGGCGAGGGACGGACAATGGAAGTTACCCTACAATGAGAGTAGGGTAACAAAGTTTGCAGACGACACAAAGATAAGTGGAAAAGTGAATCGTGTGGAGGGCGTAGAAGGTCTGCAGAGAGATTTGGACAGGCTGAGTGAGTGGGCAAGGATCTGGCAGATGGAGTATAACAAATGCGACGTTATTCACTTTGGAAGAAATAATAGCAAATTGGATTATTATCTAAATGGAAAGAAATTACAACATGCTGCTGTGCAGAGGGACCTGGGGGTCCTTGTGCATGAGACGCAAAAACCCAGTCTGCAGGTGCAACAGGTGATCAAGAAGGCAAATGGGATGTTGGCCTATATCGCAAGGGGGATAGAATATAAAAGCAGAGATGTCTTGCTGCATCTGTACAGGGCATTGGTGAGGCCGCAGCTGGAATACTGTGTGCAGTACTGGTCCCCTTATTTGCGGAAGGATATATTGGCCTTGGAGGGAGTGCAGAGAAGGTTCACCAGGTTGATACCAGAGATGAGGGGTGTTGATTATGAGAGACTGAGCAGATTGGGTTTGTATTCGTTGGAATTTAGAAGGCTGAGGGGGGATCTTATAGAGACCTATAAGATAATGAAGGGGCTGGATAGGGTAGAGATGGAGAGATTCTTTCCACTTAGAAAGGAAACTAGAACTAGAGGGCACAGCCTCAAAATAAAGGGGGGTCAGTTTAGGACAGAGTTGAGGAGGAACTTCTTCTCTCAGAGGGTGGTGAATCTCTGGAATTCTCTGCCCACTGAAGTGATGGAGGCTACCTCGTTGAATATGTTTAAATCACGGATAGATGGATCCCTGATCGGTAAGGGAATTAGGGGTTATAGGGATCAGGCGGGTAAGTGGAACTGATCCACTTCAGATCAGCCATGATCTTATTGAATGGCGGGGCAGGCTCGAGGGGCTAGATGGCCTACTCCTGCTCCTATTTCTTATGTTCTCATGTTCTTATGGACATGTCCGTTGACCTTGGGCAGGATTTTCCAGTCTCGGGTCGAGCGAGGCTGTAAAATCCCAACCTAAAGATCTTGAAATCAATCTGTTTGGTCAAAAGGAGTTAATGAGTTGAGGAAGGACATGGATGAGGTAGATGCAGGGCACCGTGCTTTCAAAGAGTTTTAATTCAGCGATTAAGAAAGCTAAGATGGTGAGTTTTTTTCATATTTGGGAATTAGAAACATTTCAGGAAAGATTGCCCACATGTACAATTTCAAAATTTGCAGATGATCGGAAACTCGGAAGCATCGTGGACAGTGAGGGGTATAATGCAGAACTTCAAAAGGACATGGAACAGGTGGACAAGTGGCAGATGAATTTTAGCGCGTTGAGAAGTGTGAAGTGATGGGAAAAATGCGGAGAGACAATATAAACTAAAGAGCACAATCCAAAAGGGGGTGCAGGAGCAGAGGGACCTGGTTGTTTATGTATATGAGTCATTGAAGGTGACAGAACAGGCTGAGGACACAGTTAATAAAACAGACAGTATCCTAGGCTTCATTAATCGGGCACAGGGTACAAGAGCAAGGAGGTAATGTTAAACTTGTGGAGAACACTGGTTCAGCCTCAACTAGAGCATTGTGTCCCGTTCTGGACGCCACGCTTTCCGACAGATATGAAGACAGAGAACAGAAAAGATTAGAAACTTCAGTCATACAGTGAGACTGGACTACTTTTATTCGAGAAAATTGAGAGGAGATTTGATAGAGGTGTACAAAATCATAGACAGAGTAGATTGCTGGACCGATCGAGAGAACACAGGTTTAAGATAATTGGCAAAAGAAAAAGCAATGGGGACGACATAAGGAAAAACATTTTCATGCAGTGAATGGTTGAATGCACTGCCTGAGAGGGTGGTGGAGGCAGATTCAATTGAGGCGTTTAATCAGAAGGGGGAAAATGTGCAGGCCTAGGAGAGAAAGCCGGGGACTGAAGCAAAGTAAATCATTCCTAGAGATAGCCAGCACAGAAACAACAGGCTGAATGATCTTCTGTGCTGTAACTACTCTGTGATTCTTTTATCAGCTTCCTCCCTCTATCTATTCTCCATTAAAATCACTGAGGCATCTGCGACATTCTTTGAAGATTAAGTCAATTGGGCGCAGTATTAAACTGCCAACTTTGTTTTACTTACAAGCGATCAATTTTTTAAACACTAGATATTGTACAACATTTAGTTGCTATAACAACTGCTGCCTGAGGGACTATGTTGATCGACAGCAGGTTTTTTTTTCAGTCTGAGTGCAGATGCAGACTCTAGACACATGATGTCACTGTTGAGGTTCCATCAACAAAGGACAAACTTTTCATTTTATAATGTGACTTCCACGTACCAAGGACGTCCAAATGTGCTTCACAGCCAATTAATTACTTTTGAAATATTGTTATTGCTGTTATCCAACAGCCAATTTGTCTGCATCAAGGTCCCAGAAACAGCAAATGAGATAAAGGACTACTTTTGCGTGCTTCAGTGGTTTTGGATGCGGGATCAATGGTGACCAGACTGTCCTTAACTTCTTTAAATAAGACCAAGAGTTTTTTCATGTCCATACAATCAGGAGGATGGGGCCTTGATTTAAGGTCTCATCTGAAAGATAGCACCTCTGACAATACATTGAAGTAACAGCCCAGATTATGTACTCAAATCCTGGATTGAGATTTAAACTCACAACTGTCTCGAGGGCGAGAGTTTCACTGTTGTCTAAAAGAGACAAGTAATTCATTTTAAACAAAAATGTTCATTTATAATAGTACCCCCAGCATATTTCCCACCTCCACTGGCAGACTATTCATCACAGCCCTATGAGAAATGTTGACTAACTCCCAGCCCAATCTCCCCCATTCTCACTGCCACACCGTTTGAACGTCTAACCGCCAATACCTCTGTCAACATCCCATAGTCTGCTGGGCCATCAATCCATCCAGCAGAGCTCTCCCCTATAATGGGACATCCAAACCCCCAAGTCTGACCTGCTGAACCTCCCCTGTGGCCTAATGGGCTTGTCCACCTTCCAAACTCTCAAGGTCAGCTAGAAGCTCTTTCTACTGCCCCCACCAGTCTCCAGGTCACTGGCTAGGACATGCTCCCCCCCTCACCCACAGCTGGTGAAGGAAGAATTCAAAGCCAGTCTTCATTTGGAATAAATTGATTCCTTGAGTGAAAAGTTACACATGTAAATATCCTCACTCCATTCCACACTCGTATCAGTAAGTATCTCTTTATGTTTAAAGTTAAAGTTTATTTATTAGTTACAAGTAAGGCTTACATTAACACTGCAATGAAGTTACTGTGAAATTCCCCTAGTTGCCACACTTTGGTGCCTGTTCGGGTCAATGCACCTAACCAGCACGCCTTTCAGACGGTGGGAGGAAACCCACGCAGACACGGGGAGAACATGCAAACTCCACACAGACAGTAACTCAAGCCGGGAATCGAACCCTGGTCTCTGGCGCTGTGAGGCAGCAGAGCTGACCACTGTGTCACCTTGCCGTCCCTGTGTCCTCATATGTGCTCAAGTAACCTTGCTACCAATGCTCTCCGACTGAAATAAAGAAACAGAAGCCACTGGAAAAACTCAGCACGTCTGATAGCATCTGTGGGGAGGGAAACAAAGTTAACGCTTCAAGTCCAATATGACTCTCCTTCAGGTCAGAGGAGAGGTAGATATGATTGGTTTTACGAAAAGCAGAGGGAGGGTCAGGTGAAACAAAAGGAAAGGTCAAGGATAGGTTAGAGAGCACAGTAAGAAGTCTCACAACACCAGGTTAAAGTCCAACAGGTTTATTTGGAATCACGAGCTTTCAGAGCGCTGCTTCTTTATCAGGTGGGTGTCCCACTGATGAAGCTCATGATTCCAAATAAACCTGTTGGACTTTAACCTGGTGATGAGAGACTTCTTACTGTGCCCACCCCAGTCCAATGCCGGCATCTCCACCTCAAGGTTAGAGGGTGGGAGAGATTAATTTTGTTTCTGATTTTTAATCAGTAAGGGAATCGAGGGTTACGGGAATATGGCAGAAAAGTGGAGTTGAGGATTATCAGATCAATCATGATCTCATTGGAAGGTGGAGCAGACTCAATGGGCCAAATGGCCTGCTTCTGTTCCAGTGTCGTACGGTCTTATGGTTTACTGCTGCTGAAAAGGCGGGGGAAGAGTCAGGTAGAACAAACGTGGAGATTATGGATAGTTTTGAAAATGGGAGTAAAAGGCAAAGCGGTGTAAATTGCTGAGTGTTAATTGCAAAGTAAAGGACAGCTCTGTCCCAAAGGGGATGAGAAACAAGATACAGACTGGCATTTTGACAAAAATAAATCAGAAGTGAGGGCAGGGCTCACAGTCGACAGATGTTGAACTCAATGTTGAGTCCAGAAGGCTGCAAGGTGCTAAATCGGAAGATGAGGTGATGTTCCTTGCACTGGGCTTCACTTGAACAATGCACAGATCAGGGAAAGAAGTGTGAGCGTGAGAGCAAGGTGGTAAATTCAAATGGCAAGCAACAGGAAAGTCTGGGTCATGCTCATGGGCTGAACAGAGGTGTTCCTCAAAGTGGTCACTCAGTCTGAGTTTAGTCTCCCCAGTGTGGAAGAGGCCACTGCTGAGGCCTCAGCCTCAGTGGGGAGAGAATCCTCAATTGTGGCGAAACAAAGACGTATCAGAAACACCGTTGTGGATAATTGCATCATGAGAACAGACGCGATGGGATTCTTACAGGGAGCAGGGTGTGAGGAAGTGCAGTTGAGGTAGCTGTGGGACTCGGTCGGTTTATGCTGAATATTATTAGACAGCCTAATTGAAGAAATGGAGACAGAGTAATCAAAGAAGGGAAGTGTCGGACGTGGACCATGCTCACATTTCTGTCTTCGACCTGCTGCAATGTTCCAGTAAAGCCCATTGCGGGCTTGCGGAACAGCACCTCATCTTCCACTTTACAACAGCACGGTGGCACAGTGGTTAGCACTGCTGTCTCACAGCGCCAGGGACCCAGGTTCAATTCCGGCCTCGGGTCACTGTCTGTGTGGAGTTTGCACATTCTCCCACAGTCTAAAGATGTGAGGGTTAGGTTGATTGGCCATGCTAAAATTGTCCCTTAGTGTCAGGGGGATTAGCAGGGTAAATGTATGGGGTTATGGGGATAGGGCCTGGATGGGGTTGTTGTCGGTGCAGGCTCGATGGGCTGAATGGCCTCCTTCTGTACTGTAGGGATTCTATGGATTCTGCAACCTTCTAGATTCAACATTGGGGGCGGCACGGTGGCACATGTTAGCACTGCTGCGTCACAGCACCAGGGACAGGGGTTCGATTCCCGGCTTGGATCACTGTCTGTGTGGAGTTTGCATGTTCTCCCCGTGTCTGTGTGGGTTTTCTCCGGGTGCTCCGGTTTCCTCCCACAGTCTGAAAGACGTGCTGGTTAGGTGCATTGACCTGAACAGGCGCTGGACTGTGGCAACTAGGGGATTTTCACAGTAACTTCATTGCAGTGTTAACGTAAGCCTTACTTGTGACTAAAAGATAAACTTTAACTTTAACTTTGAGTTCAACAACTTCAAACCATGAACTCTGCGCTCAATTGTGACACTTCTTTTTGCCGAGTGTCAGACTGCATATTGTATTCACGTTTTTGCTTTTAGATAGAGCTATCCTGAACTGTGTCATTAATACTTATTCTGGACCAATGTTTCGTTACTTTATTGCCACCAGTACCACTCCCTTTTGCTTTCATTACACCACATGTTTGTTATTTAATTGCTCCCACCCTTGAAACTAGCCACGACCCGCACGTTTGTTCTACCTGATCCTTCCCCCGCTTTTTCAGCAACATTAAACCATAAGACCGTAAGACATTGGAATAGAAGTAGGCCATTCGGCCCATTGAGTCTGCTCCACCTTCCAATAAGATCATGACTGATCTGATAATCCTCAACTCCATTTTCCTGCCATATCCCTGTAACCCTCGATTCCCTTACTGATTAAAAACCAGTCTCTCACAGCCTTGAACATACTTAGAGATCTAGCCTCTACAGCCCTCTAAGGTAAAGAATTCCACACATTCATTACACTCTGAAAGAAGAAAGTCCTCCTCATCTCTGTCGTAAATGAGTGACCCCCTTACTCTGGGGTTACATCCTCTGGTCCTAGACTCTCCTGATGTGGAGATACCGGCGTTGGACTGGGGTAAACACAGTAAGAAGTTTAACAACACCAGGTTAAAGTCCAACAGGTTTATTTGGTAGCAAAAGCCACACAAGCTTTCGGAGCTCGGAGCTCCAAGCCCCTTCTTCAGGTGAGTGGGAATTCTGTTCACAAACAGAGCATATAAAGACACAAACTCAATTTACATGAATAATGGTTGGAATGCGAATACTTACAACTAATCAAGTCTTTAAGAAACAAAACAACGTGAGTGGAGAAAAGGGCCTGTCTTGATGCTCTCTCCACTCACGTTGTTTTGTTTCTTAAAGACTTGATTAGTTGTAAGTATTCGCATTCCAACCATTATTCATGTAAATTGAGTTTGTGTCTTTATATGCCCTGTTTCCCTGTTTGTGAACAGAATTCCCACTCACCTGAAGAAGGGGCTTGCAGCTCCGAAAGCTTGTGTGGCTTTTGCTACCAAATAAACCTGTTGGACTTTAACCTGGTGTTGTTAAACTTCTTACATAGACTCTCCCACAGGGGGAAACAACCTTTCAGCATTCGAACCTGTCAAGTCCCCTGAGAATGCCATATGTCACAATAAGGTCAATAAACCCATCATTTCTACCTCTCTTCAGTTCCAAGGAGTCATGGAGAGTCATATTAGGCTCAAAATGTTGCTTCTGTTTCTCTCTCCATAGGCACTGCCAAACATGCTGAATTTTCCAGCAATTTCTGTATTTATTTCAGATTTCCAGAATCAGCAGTATTTTGCTTTTATTTTAATGCCTTCCACCTGTATGCACTTAACTTCAATTAATACAATTGGCACTCGCCATTCTCACCCCACTGAGCTTCATTGTATTCAGATTGTTACGGTTCCAAACTTTCCTCCAATCCAAAGGATCCATCAATTAGCATTTAGAATCATACAGTACAGAAGGAGGCCATTCGGCCCATCGAGTCTGCACCGACAACAATCCCACCCAGACCCTATCCCTAAAACCCCATGCATTTACCCTTGCTAATCCCCCTGACACTAAGGGGCAATTTAGCATGGCCAATCCACCTAACATGCACATCTTGGATTTGCACCTCCCCTCACCCCAAAGTCACTTCAGCCTACTTTCCACTTTGTTACAATCCCAGATGGTGCTGGACGGAAGATTCACAAATGGAATGAAACCTTCCAATTGCTTCAGATGTGTGGCTTGGCTGTAGGCAACTTCATCAGCTGCTCTCTTCCCAGGTCTGACTTTGACTTTCACAAGCAGTATCCTGCTCTAAAAAGGTAGTTCCTCTTTGGTTCCTGTAACTTTGGACTTTTGGGAAATTTTTCTCCACTTCTCTAGTTTCCTTAACTAGCTGCTCTTTCGACCTCCATACTTGTTGTCTTAACCGTTATTCCATGGTATGGCTTTTTTTCCAGCAAAGCTGAGAGATGTTCCCTCTCTAGCCTTCTATAACCAACTGCATCAAACAGAATTGTGAGTCATCTTTCTCATTATCTATTTTATCCAGCTAAAACCAAACACAAAAAACATCCTACCTAAGGTGCCCCCGGTTGCTAAGCAACTACGTCTCCTCTGCTTGTTTACTTTTCATGCTATAAACTTCTCTAAGTACAACAGAAGTGCAGTTTGAGCTGACCAAATCCACACATATACAAACACCTTTGTCTAGCATGAATCTAATGAGAAGTGTATTCTTCCTTATGCAGAAACCCTAAATTAACCCCACTTAAATCAATTTTAGTTTAGTTTATTTATTAGTGTCACAAGTTGGCTTACCTTGACACTGCAATGAAGTTACTGAGAAAATCCCCCAGTCACCACACTCCAGTCTGTTCGGGTACACTGAGGGAGAATTTAACATGGCCAATGCACCTAACCAGCATGTCTTTCGGACTGTGGGAGGAAACCAGAGCACCTAGAGGAAACCCACGCAGACACAGAAAGAACATGCAGACTCCACACAGTGACCCAAGCTGGGAATCAAACCCAGGTCTGTGGCGCTGAGGGGCAGCAGTGCTAACCACTGTGCCACCGTGCTGCCTTATACCTATACCTTATTTCTAATGTTTAACAATACAAATATAAATCCCTTAAAAATATCAGTTTTCTTGACAGCATCATGAACATCCCCTCCCCAATTCAACATAATTTAACATTTTTCTATTTCTGTTTCCCACATAAACAGCATTTCAACAGTGACCCTCCAATGAGCAGAACCGTGACACACATTCCTCCCACAACAGAATGGCGTTCCTGCCTCCATATGCATTTCGACCCTGGTTAATCAAACCCACTCCATCCACAATGTGCATCCTTTCCTCCCACTTCGCCCACCAAGCAGGTAAAGCTCAGGTGGTGCACCATTTCTTCATTCACCTATGCCAAGACTCCTCCCTCCCATTCCCCTCCCAACAGCATCAAAATGAGCCTGTGGAACCATTTCCACTGACTCCACCCTCCAACAATAATTACAGATTAATTAAATTAGTCAAAAGATATGCTGAAAGGGGTGCAGAGGAGATTCACTAGGTTGATTTCGGAGTTGAAAGAGTTGGCTCATGAGGAGAGACTGAGTCAGCTGAGACTATACTCATTGAAATTTAGAAGAATGAAAGGGAATCTTATAGAAACATATACAATTATGAAGTGAATAGATAAGATAGAAGCAGGGAGGTTGTTTCCACTGGCGGGTGAAACCAGAACTAGGGGGCATAGCCTCAAAATAAGGGAAAGCAGATTTAGGACTGAGTTGAGGAGGAACTTCTTCACACACAGGGTTGTGAATCTGTGGAATTCCCTGCCCAGTGAAGTAGTTGAGGCTACCTCGTTAAATATTTTTAAGGCAAAGATAGATAGATTTTTGAACATTAAAGGAATTAACAGTTATGGTGAGCGGGTGGGTAAGTGGAGCTGAGTCCACGAAAAGATCAGCCATGATCATATTGAATGGCGGAGCAGGTCAAGGGGCCAAATTGCCTACTCCTGCCCCTAGTTATGTTCTTATCCAAACAACTACTATCCGTGTCACATCTGGATCCAGGCTGAGTTTGGAGCAGTTCCAGTGGATTTCCACATAAATTATGGCGAGGGTCTGCTAAAACTGCCACCGATCTGTCATCCCAATTTAAGGGTTTTTTTTTTCAAATCAATATATTGAATTTTAAAGGTAAACTGAAATAATTAATAATCTCTGATTATTACATGCATGATCCTTTTGAGCGGAATGGTCTTGGGGAAGTGGGTGGCCAGGTCCATTTTGGTAAGGAGGTACTGATAGCTTGTCCTGGGTTACACAGTTTGCCTTACGCAGTCTATCGAGATTCGGTCAAAGGGTTCACCAGGGTTTGAAAGGGGCAGGTTCAGCCGTGGCCTGGGGTTTTCCTGCAAACATGGCAGATTTTGCACTAGGTGGCCAGAGGTGAAGTCAGTAAAAATACTTGCTGGTGCAGGCTTGAGTTTCTCAGGTACACACGTGTCCAGCCATCGGAACAGCACAGGCAATTCATCAGATTTTCTTATGTCATAGGATATCCTAGGGATGCAACAAACTGGATGGAGCACCATCCACTCTTCAGCTGCAGATCTCCCAGGGAATCTCCATTATTGAATAACTATCCCAACTCACAAGTAATAGCACATGGGAACCTGAACAACATTCACTGCAACAGCAGTGTGAACAACATTCACCGCAACAGCAGTGTGAACAACATTCACCGCAAGTGTGTGCTAGGTGCTTTAATTCAGGATTGCCTGCTGTGCTTTAATTAAGGAGGCTTGCTCTGCGCCCTCCCTTTTGAAAACACTTTTTTAATAAGTTTCAGATAGCCAGACCTCTGGCTCCTCCAGCTGAGGTGCTGGCTCCTTCTCGTTTCAATGTGCCTGGCTTGGAACCGAGTCACTACACAATCAGGAAAAATCCCCAGGACTTCTTCCTGTGGCTGCTCGGTTTCCTGTTCTCTCTTGGTTGGTCGAGGATTATGGGGGATGTTGCTACCTTACTGTCAGGTAAGTCATTCCCAAGTCACAAACCTATCCCTGCCGCCGGCAGCTCAGGGATCATCCCTACAGTGACTGGAGCCAAGACTAGGTCACTCTGTATCCCTACAGTGACTGGAGCCAAGACTCGGTCACTCTGTATCCCTACAGTGACTGGAGCCAAGACTAGGTCACTCTGTATCCCTACAGTGACTGGAGCCAAGACTAGGTCACTCTATCCCTACAGTGACTGGTGCCAATACTAGGTCACTCTGTATTCCTACAGTGACTGGTGCCAAGACTAGGTCACTCTGTATCCCTACAGTGACTGGAGCCAAGACTAGATCACTCTGTATCCCTACAGTGACTGGAGCCAAGACTAGATCACTCTGTATCCCTACAGCGACTGGTGCCAAGACTAGGTCACTCTATACCCCTACAGTGACTGGTGCCAAGACTAAGTCACTCTGTATCCCTACAGTGACTGGAGCCAAGACTAGATCACTCTGTATCCCTACAGTGACTGGTGCCAAGACTAGGTCACCCTATACCCCGACAGTGATTGGAGCCAAGACGAGGTCACTCTATATCTCTACAGTGACTGGAGCCAAGACTAGGTCACTCTGTATCCCTACAGTGACTGGAGCCAAGACTAGATCACTCTGTATCCCTACAGTGACTGGTGCCAAGACTAGGTCACCCTATACCCCTACAGTGACTGGAGCCAAGACGAGGTCACTCTGTATCTCTACAGTGACTGGTGCCAAGATTAGGTCACTCTGTATTCCTACAGTGACTGGAGCCAAGACTAGCTCACTCTGTATTCCTACAGTGACTGGAGCCAAGACTAGCTCACTCTGTATCCCTACAGTGACTGGAGCCAAGACTAGCTCACTCTGTATTCCTACAGTGACTGGAGCCAAGACTAAGTCACTCCCTTAATTAGCTTCAGGCTTTCGTGGAAGATTCTGGGGGAAGGTCAGATTTTTTTCCCAGCACCAGCGATTGTGTGGCCCCTGTATCCCTGAGCAGCCTGGAGTTACTCGCTTCCAGGGAGGGGTCCAAAGACAATGTTCCTTGAAGGTCAAAACTCTGGTAGCTCTCAGGCATTTTGTCAGGTTCTGCCCTGCATTGGGCAGTGCTATTCGAAGGGTTAATTTCTGCAGTTAGGTTCAGTATCTGATCTGCTGCGCCATTGACAGGGCACCTTCCTTGGGATTAATCCTGTCTACTCCAAAAAGACCCACAGGCTTCCTCTTGAGCTGCCAGCATTCAGGTCTGGAATGTTCAATTTCATTACACTGGGGACTCATGGGCCTCCACATGTCATTTTGGCTCCCTGTGTCTCCTTCTCATGCTTGGAGAGGATTTCTCTCCTTCTCTCCCTCCCCCGCACACCACCACCACCACCACCACCGCCGCCCCCCCCCCCTCCCCCCCCCCCCCCCCATAATTTTTACTTTTTTCGTGGCCGCCCCACATCATCAGATTCCCCCTTTCGGGGTTGATTTGCGAAGACACTTCCTGAGTTCCCTATGCCTATGGTTGGGATTATAGCTCTAACTGTGGAAACTCTGTTCCTGTATGTGGGTGTTGAGGCTGTAGAAAAGGTGGTTTTAAGCTCCTCTAATTGTACCAGTTCCTTTAACCCCTGTATTTTTAAGCTGCTGCCTTACCAGTTAAAAGCTATTTGTTTTAGTCTTTCAAATCCCAAATAAATTTGTGTTTTTTTTTAACAGGGATTCCGGAATTGCTGGGGGTTCACCTCTGGTACTAGTTCGTAGGCACTGAGAATAGCAGACTTTGTCTGTTCGTAACTGGCAGACATTCCCACAGACAACATAAGGGTGACCTCATGAGCTTTTCCTACCAGCTGATCCTGTAATAGGAGTGTCCAAAATTCCATTGGCCAACGTAACGGTGTTGCCAGCTTCTCGAAAGCTATAAAGTCTCCACATCTTCCTCTTCAAACTTTGGGACAAAGTGCGAGAAAGTGGGCGACACAGTGGCAGAAAGTGGGTGACACAGTGGCACAGTGGTTAGCAGTGCTGCCTCACAGCACTAAGGATCTGGGTCCAATTCCAGCCTTGGGTGACCGTCTGTGTGGAGTTTGCACGTTCTCCCTGTGTCTGTGTGGGTTTCCTCCGGGTGCTCCGGTTTCCTCTCACAGTCCGAAGATGTGCAGGTTTGGTTGATTGGCCATGCTAAATTGACCCTTAGTGTCAGAGGCAGAGGCATTAGCAGGTTAAATACTGGGGTCACGGGAATAGGGCCAGAGTGGGATTGTTGTTGCTGCAGGCTCGATGGGCCAAATGGCCTCCTCCTCACTGTAGGGATTCTATGATTCTAGCTCCAGGGCAGTGAAACTTGTCTCTGGACTGAGGACATGTGAATTGCTGCACCGACAGCTACCAGGAAACCATCACTGAGCAAGACCCCACATTCCACTCCAATCTTCCAAATACAGATTCTAACTCCAATGTGATGCAAAGCCAAATAATTTCTCCCTCCTCGTAAACCCCTTCAGCATCACCAAAGTGCGGCAAAATTTCATTAACACACCTCACCCCCCACCACCCACCATGCCCTCCCCTCGTCCACCCACAAACTACTTAATAGGATCCAAGACCATTCTCAGGCTTATTAAAGCACAGGAATATTCCCAATTTAGCTAATCCCCACTTTCCCAAACATACTAAATATCAGAAACAAACCTCTGCTGTATTTTTCAATCGCAAACTTGGGTAAGGGATAACAACAAAGATATAGACAAGGGACTGTACGTTATAAAAGGAAGATCATTTTCACACAGCAATGGACAGAGTTCTGGAATTTAACCCAAAGCACCAACAGAAGTTCCAGAATGTTATTGAATAAAAAGTAAACTTTTGTATCAAATTGCTGTACAGCAACGGCGCTGGTGTTATTCTTCAATGACACAAGCATCCTTATTGTTGTTTTAAAAACATTGTCTGACTCACTGGGCGGGATTTTCCAGCCATGCGCGCCCCAAGTTCGGAAAATCCCACCTGAGGACCTTTGCATGGTCCGTGTCCCGCCTGCTACGATTCCCATGGCAGGCAGGAGGGGGAAATTATGCCCACTGTATCTCCACAGTGGGTCCACTGGTCAATGAAATCAATATTGCAAGAAACAATGACTTCAAATTATGAATTGCAAAACCTATAACTTCTTTCATCCAATACTTTCGAGATGGGATATGTAAACTCTCAGTCATAGAGTGGTGAAAGCACAGAAAGGGACCATTCAGCCCGACATGCCCATACTCGTCCTCTGCAAGAGCAACTCACTTCATTCCACTCCCCAATTTTTCCCTGTAGCTCTGTAATTTTTTTTCTCTTCAGATGATTCAATTCTTTGTTTGAAAGCCACAATTGAATCTGCCTCAACCACACTCCCAGGCAGCGCATTCCAGATCCTAACCACTCACTGCATTTAAAAAAACTCCCTCACGTCACTGCTGTTTCTGTTGCCAAAGACCTTGAATCTGTGCCCTTGACTTTTAACTTGGGTGAATTAAGGATATGCTGAAAATGTAGTTTATAATGTCACAATGTAGTCAAATCTCTTAAACTTTCAGATTCCATTTTCCTCACGCATTGTAATCTGTTAAGGCTGTGAATGCACTATTTGAATTGATAATCGAAGAGATTCTGATTATACTGTGCAGCCAGCTGCAACAACACTATTTGGGCGGCACGGTGGCACAGTGGTTAGCACTGCCGCCTCACAGCACCAGGGACCCGGGTTCAATTCCCAGCTTGGATGACTGTGCGGAGTCTGCACGTTCTCCACGTGTCTGCGTGGGTTTCCTCCGGGTGCTCCAGTTTCCTTCCACACTCCGAAAGACGTGCTGGTTCAGTACATTGGCCGTGCTAAATTCTCTCTCAGTGTACCCAAACAGGCACCGGAGTGTGGTGACCAGGGGACCTCCACAGTAACTTCATTGCAGTGTTAATGTAAGCCTACATGTGACATTAATAAATAAAATTAAATGGCTAGCCTGCAAGTATCTTATTATAGCCAAGGCCAAATTTCTGTCCTGATACTGTATATTTGCACACTGTGAAATATTTAATAACCAAATACAAACAACATTAACTATTGCAAATACGCGAGCAAGGCAGGCCACATGAAGAACGTACATGATTCTGCAACCGAATTGAAAAGTCAATTTGTTATAGGATAATGTTGTACCTGCAAATCGCTTGTAATTTTCATAATCTTTGGAGCAAGGTACTTCAAAAAACCTTCCTTCCACCACCTCAGCCTGGCGTACAAGCACTTCTTTAAAGTCATCCTCATGCAGATAATCCCAAAGCAGGACCACGCAAAAAACAGTAAAGGTGGTCAATGTCAGAATTGTTAACCACTTCCACCAAGTCGCGAACTTGGATTTGTTCTTTCTCATACTGGAAGGAAAATAAAAATGTGAATGCATCAATAAGTTTCTGTTGCCTAATTTTTGACTTGTCAGTTCCTAGACAGTCATCAACCATGCAGTCAGCAATTTTAAATTCATCGTGTGTATTTATCATCTGTGTAGCTTTCCTTTTTAGAATAATTATTGTTCCATTTGCCAGTTCAAATAGCTAATGCCATTGCAAAACGTCAAAATTCATGTTCAATACCAATTTCTAAACTATTTGGGAAAACTTGCATGAACTTCAGAGTAACATAATATATTCAAACTGAGCATCTCTGCATCAGTTAGCATGGTTCCATTTACTTCATAAGTGAGGGAAGAGGTGGGCGACACAGTGGTCAGCACTGCTGCCTCACAGTGCCAGGGACCTGGGTTCGATTCCCGGCTTGGGTCACTGTCTGTGTGGAGTTTGCACATTCTCCCTGTGGCTGCGTGGGTTTCCTCCGGGTGCTCCGGTTTCCTCCCACAGTGCAAAGATGTGCGGGTTAGGTAGATTGGCCATGCTAAATTGCCCCTTAATGTCCAAAGAAGTGTAGGTTAGGGGGATTGGCAGGATAGGTGTGTAGGGCTACGGGGATAGGGCAGGAGAGTCGGTGCCGACTTGGTGGGTCGAATGTCCTCCTTCTGCACTGTAGGGATTCTATAATTTTATGATTGCCAACCTCCCACTACAATTCCCTTAATAATGGCCTATTGGGCAACAAATTAGAGGGTTCACCTGAAGTAACCGAGGTTTGAAGAAAACATCGAATGATTAAAAGACATTCAGGGACAGCAGAAAAGTGTTCATTTTTGTAATCTCCCAGCTCAAAGGCTATCTTCAGATCCTTCAGCGAGAACCAGATAATCCTAAAGGCAGAATTGCCACTAATGGCGTCCCAGGGCCTGGTGACTTAACGATAAATGTTTGTGAGATCATTGGACTAACAATACAATGGAACATCTCCAATTGGGCTGAAAAATGTTTCTCTATTTTAAAGAAAACATCTGGTGGTGATTGTGAACTGAATTCAATCACAGTCAGTAAGAGTAGATTTGAATCCATCTGTTGTTCACAATTTTTAAAGAACTGGATGAAAAGGCTTTTCTCCCAATGTTGCAGGAGAAATGGGTTTAAAATATACGACCACTGCTAATTCCCAATGGTTAACAGGGGAGACTTGCCAACAATCCACAATTACGTGATTAAGCAACAATTCCCAGGTTCACTGCAGAACATGAACATCAATTTCAAGGAACAAAGAAAATTACAGCACAGGAACAGGCCCTTCGGCCCTCCAAGCCTGCACCGACCATGCTGCCATAACTAAAACCCGCCACTCTTCCGGGGACCATATCCCTCTATTCCCATCCTATTCATGTACTTGTCAAGACGCCCCTTAAAAGTCACTACTGTATCCGCTTCCACTACCTCCCCCGGCAACAAGTTCCAGGCACCCACCACCCTCTGTGTAAAAAATCTGCCTCGTACATCTCCTTTAAACCTTGCCCCTCGCACCTTAAACCTATGCCCTCTAGTAATTGGCTCTTCCACCCTGGGAAGAAGCTTCTGACTATCCACTCTATCCATGCCTCTCATAATCTTGTAGGCTTCTATCAGGTCTCCCCTCAACTTCCGTCGCTCAAGTGAGAACAAACCAAGTTTCTCCAACCTCTCCTCATAGCTAATGCCATCCATACCGGGCAACATCCTGGTAAATCGTTTCTGTACCCTCTCCAAAGCCTCCATATCCTTCTGGTAGTGTGGCGACCAGAATTGAACACTATATTCCAAGTGCGGCCTCACTAAGGTTTTATAAAGCTGCAACATGACTTGCCAATTTTTAAACTCAATGCCCCGGCCGATGAAGGCAAGCATGCTGTATGCCTTCTTGACTACCTTCTCCACCTGCATTGTCACTTTCAGTGACCTGTGTACCTGTACACCCAGATCCCTTTGCCTAACAATAATCTTAAGGGTTCTGCCCTTATATTTCCTATCTGTATTAGACCTTCCAAAATGCATTACCTCACATTTGTCCGGATTAAACTCCCATCTGCCATCTCTCCGCCCAAGTCTCCAACTGGTTTATATCCTGCTGTATCCTCTGATGGTCCTCATTGCTATCCGCAAATCCACCAACCTTTGTGTCGTCCGCAAACTTATTTATCAATCCAGTTACATTTTCCTCCAAATCATTTATATATATTACAAACAGCAAAGGTCCCAGCACTGATCCCTGAGGAACACCACTTGTCACAGCCCTCCATTCAGAAACGCACCCTTCCACTGCTACCTTCTGTCTTCTTTGACCGAGCCAGTTTTGTATCCACCTTGCCAGCTCACCTCTGATCCCATACGACTTCACCTTCTGCACTAGTCTGCCATGAGGAAGCTTGTCAAAAGCCTTACTGAAGTCCATGCAGACAACATCCACTGCCCTACCCTCATCAATCATCTTCGTCACTTCCTCGAAAAACTCGATCAAGTTCGTGAGACATGACCTCCCCTTCACAAAACCATGTTGCCTCTCACTAATACGTCCACTTATTTCCAAGTGGGAATAAATCCTGTCTCAAAGAACCCTCTCCAATAATTTCCCTACCACTGAAGTAAGCCTCACCGGCCTGTAATTACCTGGGTTATTCTTGCTACCCTTCTTAAACAAAGGAACAACATTGGCTATTCTCCAATCCTCTGGGACCTCCCCTGTAGCCAGTGAGGATACAAAGGTTTCTCTCAAGGCCCCAGCAATTTCCTCCCTTGCCTCTCTCAGTATTCTGGGGTATATCCCATCAGGGACTTGTCTACCTTAATGTTTCTCAAGAACCCCAATACCTCCTCCTTTTTGATCTCAACATGACTCAAACTATCTACACATCCTTTCCCAGACTCATCATCCACCAAGTCCTTCTCTTTGGTGAATACTGACGCAAAGTACTCATTTAATACCTCGCCCATTTCCTCTGGCTCCACGCATAGATTCCCTCCCTTGTCCTTGAGTGGGCCAACCCTCTCCCTGGCTACCCTCTTGCTCTTTATATATGTATAAAAAGCCTTGGGATTTTCCTTAATCCTGCTGGCCAATGCTTTTTCATGACCCCTTTTAGCCCTTCTTACTCCTTGCTTAAGTTTCTTTCAACTTTCCTTGTATTCCACACTTGCTTTGTGTGTTCCCAGCCTCCTAGCTTTGACAAATGCTTCCTTTTTCTCTTCGACTAGGCTCACAATATCTCTCGTTATCCAAGGTTCCCAAAACTTGCCATACTTATCCTTCATCCTTACAGGAATGTGCCGGTCCTGAATCCCTATCAACTTGCACTTGAAAGCCTCCCACATGCCAGATGTTCAGGGGAAGGCATGTCAGCACCACCTTCACCAGAAGGTTAGACTGGTGCTTTGAACGGTTATTGACATTTTTTTGCACTTATTAATTTTTGATGTATTTCAGTGTAATCGTTTTCACATCATGTACGTATATCAACGCTTTTGTTTTAAATGCTGACAGCTTTTCTCATTTGATGGGTGGACACGTGTTATTTTTGTGGGTCAGTTGGTATGCAATACTGATTTTGTGAAGGGAGACAGGGAATTTGCACGCATGTGTCCATACTTAGCGCTGTCGCTCCCCTGTGCGGACATAGAATTATATCAGCCTGGAATTGGCGCTTTTTAAGGACAGCAAAACTGTCAGTGCTCAAATCATTTGTGAGTCAAAGTGGCAGCAACTTCTTGAGCAGTTAAACGTGGGAATTCAGAAGCTACTGTCCATCATACCCTGCTCCTCCACAGGCTGCACTGCTGCAGCCTTTGCAGAGACAATCGGCATACAATCAGTGGTGATTTGATGTGAACTTCAAGTTGTTAATGTTCTTACTGCAAAAACCACTGAATGAGATGCAACTGAATTTTGACCAGCATGCTTAGTCACAATTACTGCTGAATAACCTCTCTAGCCCTGAAAACTAATTCCGGACTTTTGGAGTATCATTCCCCACCTTCCAAAGAAACAAGGAACAAAGAAAATTACAGCACAGGAACAGGCCCTTCGACCCTCCAAGCCTGCACTGATCATGCTGCCCGACTGAACTAAAACCCCCTACCCTTCCGGGGACCATATCACTCTATTCCCATCCTATTCATGTATTGGTCAAGACACCCCTTAAAAGTCACTATGTATCTGCTTCCCCTTTATTCTCCGAGAGATCAAAAACATGTCTATTCCAGCCTTACATGAATTCAATGATTGAGCAACCATGACCCACTGGGTAGAGAGTTCAAAATATTCACAACCCTTTGTGTGAAGTAATTTCTCTTCATCTCAATCCCAAGTGATGAGACACTTAACCTGAGACTGTGTCCCGTGTTTTAGACTCCCAGCTCTGGGAAACTACCATGCAGTATCTCCGCTATCAAGCCATTTCAGAATTTTGTAGGTTTAAATGAGATCACCTCTCAATCTTCTAAATTCCAGAGAATATAAACCTAATTTACTCAGCCTCACATCATAGGACAACCCCCTCATCCCAGGGATCAATCTAGTGAACCTTTGCTGTACCGCCTCCAATGCAAGTACATGACATCGATATAGTGGTCTTGTCACTGGACTAGCAATCCAGAGACCCAGGCTACTGCTCTGGGGACATGGGTTCAAATCCCACCACAGGAGCTGGTGGAATTTAATTCAATTAAAAAATCTGGAATATAAATCTAGTCTCAGTAATGGTGACCACGAAACTATCATCAATTGTTGAAAAAGCCTGTCTGGTCCACCAATGTCCCTTAGGGAAGAAAATCTGCCGTCCTTACCTGGTCTGGACAACATTTGACGCCAGAAGCACAGCAATGTGGTTGACTTTTAGCAGCCCTCTGAAATGTGTGAGCAAGTCATTCAGTTCAAGGGCAATTAGGGATGGGCAACAAATGCTGACCTTGACAGTGACACCCACATCCCATGAAAGAATAAAGAACAAAAATCCTTACTTTAAATATGAAGACCAAAACTGCACATGGTGTTCCAGACATGGGGCAGATTCTCCAATCTCGTCTGCGGCCACTCTGCTGCCAGCGAGAATGGAGAATTTGGCACTCAGCCCAAACTCCATTCACCGCAGCAGCACTGGAGAATCCCAGCCGTGGACGAGGTTGGAGCTTTTTGCCAACGTCTTGCCAATGCCCTGCACAATTGCAGCCAGACCTCTTTCTTCCTGTACTCCAATTTCCTTGTAATAAAAGCCAACATGTCATTTACTTTCCTAATTGCTTCCTGTACCTGTGTTCTGTTATTTTAATTGAATTTAAATTCCACCAGCTCCCGTGGTGGGATTTGAACCCATGTCTCCAGAGCAGTAGCCTGGGCCTCCGGATTGCTAGTCCAGTGACATTACTGCTATATCGATGTTATGTACTTGCATTGGAGGCGGTACAGCAAAGGTTCACTAGATGGGTCCCTGGGATGAGGGGGCTTTCCTATGATGCGAGGCTGAGTACATTCTGTGTTCCTTGTCTGATCATGCCCAAGTCTCAATATTTAAAAGTTTGTAATATTTTTTAAATATTCTGCTTTTCTGTTCTTATGACCAAAGTGAACAACTTCACACTTCCCTACATTATAATCCATCTGCTAACATGTTGCCCATTCACTTAACCTGTCTATCTTGCTTTGCAGCCTCTCTGTGCCCTCCCCACAGCTTCCCTTTTCACTTAGTTCTGTACCATCAGCAAACAGGTATGTTAGGCTCTGTGTTTCAATGAAATCTCTATTTTGCCATGGAGCCTCTGTTTAATATCTCATCCTTTCTGACTGTGTGTATTTTTGGTGCAGAGTTAGGGTAATTTTGTAGCCGTGGGGAGTGCTTCCTGGTTGACTGGAGATTGTAACATTTCAGGGACAGAATGTACCAAGGATTGATACACTCAACCATACCTCAGAGGTGGGGGATATGAACAGAACAGGTCAGTTAGTCAGGAGCAGATGAAAAAGGAGGTTGACTCCACACAGCTTAAGTAGTGCTGTTAACTTTGTGCTACTGAAAAGATGGAGCACATTAAAGCCCTGGGGGCCATTGGCAGCTCCATGCTGCTGAGAGTTGGGTCCGTGGGCAATGGTGTTCTGCTCCGTACAGCTAGAGTGTTGGGGTCATGTCAAAGATTTGTTGAAAGATTCATGAAGCTGTCAGTTGGGGAAAAGAAGAGCCTTTATGCAGCAGTTGTCTGCTACAGAGCTGGAATTATGCCAGTGATTAGATGCTGGAGTGCAGCCTTCCCAATTCAGTGAAATGTAGTCTCAGAGGAGAATGAGCAACTGGGAGGTGAGCAGTCACTGGGGCAGTCTGAGTGGAGTTGCTGTGGTGGTCAATTAGGGATGGGCAATAAATGCTGGCTTAGCCCGCGATATCCACTTCCCATGGACAAATGAGTAAGTGCTAACCACTGTGCCACCAACATGGCACCCTTACCCATCGAGTAGTAACTTCAACTGGGATTGTAACAATTCTATTAAAAAATCTATGGAGCATTTTATTAGAATAGAAAAAATTGATATTGCACAAATATACAATAATGTTTCAGGGCCAGAGATGTTGTTTAGCAGCAATTATGACTTGGTGTGCCATTCAAAATAATTACACCTCATTAATGAGATATAACTATTTTCAATATGTTTAGTAGTAGACTAATGGCCTAAATGAGGAATTATCATCTGATTAATGATTGTCTGCAAGGACAGAGTATACCTAATTTTCACATTGAATTGTGCATGTTCAGATTTAGGGCGGCACAGTAGCACAGTGGTTAGCACTGCTGCCTCACAGCACCAGGGACTTGGGTTCGATTCCCGGCTTCGGTCACTGTCTGTGTGGAGTTTGCACATTCTCCCTGTGTCTGCGTGGGTTTCCTCCGGGTGCTCCGGTTTCCTCCCACAGTCCAAAGATATGCGGGTTAGGTTGATTGGCCATGCTAAAATTGCCCTTAGGTGCGCAGATTAGTGGGTAAATATGTAGGGATATGGGGATAGGGCCTGGGTGGGATTGTGGTCGGTGCAGACTCGATGGGCCAAGTTGCCTCTTTCTGTGCTGTAGGGTTTCTATGATCCTATGATATCAGAAATTGCTGTCAGTTTCACAGGGTAATAAGGAAGAATGCTGACAGTTTTGCTGTGATTACAACTGTAAAATCTAGGCCAGTATCTACATCTACCCTATCAACCCTTTGATCTGAAAGACTTCCATCAGGCCACCCGTTAAGCCTTTTCTTTCTGGAGAAAAGAGTCCCATCCTGTTCCATATTTCCTGGAGCTTCTTCACATTCTGCTGAACTTGTCAACCTGCATCGCTACTTTTAATTATTTGTGTCCCTGTACCCCAGGTCACTGTTCCCCTCTATCTCATTTAAACTCTTATTTCTCAGAGTGTGTGCCCCCCATATTCTTCTGACAGACGTGCATCATCTCAAAGGAATTCATTTGTCACTTACACAGCTGTTCTGAAAGTTTATTAATATCTGCTTGCATCTTATTGCAGTCTTCCTCTGTGTTAACTACACCACTCAACCTGCGGTTATCTGCAAAATATTGGAAATGTATGTATCCTCTGATGGAGGACCAAGTTGCCAATTTCATTTGTTTCCACATAAGCTAATCATTTATGAGTTTTGCAATGTATATGCTGTGTTTAACGCACATCTCTCAGACTAAAATTTGTTGCAATGTCTCTGCCACTCGTGCCACCCCTCTCTCTGCCTTGCTGGCCGGTGAGCATAACCCCCTTGTACACCACCACAGATGCAATGCCCATTTCAGCTGTCTCTCGATTAGTAGCACTCCTATCTATGGGAATAGAGGGATACAAACGGATGGTCTAGTTAGGAACACATGATCGGTGCAGGCTTGGAGGGCCGAAGGGCCTGTTCCTGTGCTGTATTGTTCTTCGTATCTCAGAGTTAGAAGGCAATATATTTAATTGTTACTCCAGGACTTAATCACAAAACAACCAAGGGTTTGCTGCGCTGTCAGAGGAGCTTCCTTTTGGTTGAAATATTAAACAGAGGCTCCAAGGCAAATTTCTACATCAAAGGCAGAGAGGAGTAATCCTCAGTATCCTGGTTAATATTCATCTCCCAATTCACATCATAAAACATGTCATCTGATCATTATCACATTGCTGTTTGTGGGAGCCTTTTGTGTGTAGAGTTGACAAGGGGAGCCAGTCAATGTGGTATATTTGGCGTTTGACAAAGTCCCACATAAGAGATGCAAGATTAAAGCGCATGGGATTGGGGGAAGCATATTGAGATGGATTGGAAACTAGTTGGCAGAGAGGAAACAAAGAGTAGGAATTTATGTGTGCTTTTCAAATTCGCAGGCAGTAACCAGTGGGGTCCAAATCATTAATATATATTGTGAATAGCTGGGGAAAATCGGTGCTGCGGCCCCCAGCTATTCACAATATATATTGATGATTTGGATGAGGGAACAAAATGTAACATCTCAAAGTTTGCAGATGATACCAAGTTGGGTGGGAGGGTGAACTGTGACGAGGATGCAGAGATCCTTCAGAATGATCTGGACAGGTCGGGTGAGTGGGCAAATCAATGGCAGATGCAGTATAATTTGGATAAATGTGAGGTGAGTCACTTTGGAAGCAAAAACAAGGTAAATTAGGAGAGGGGAGTGTGCAGCAGGACCCGGGTGTCCTTGTGCACCAGTCACTGAAGGTAAGCATGCAGATGCAGCAGAGGGTAAAAAGGTAAATGGCATGTTGGCCTTCATTGCGAGAGGTTTCGTGTACAGGAGCAGGGATGTGTTGTTGCAATTATACAGGGCCTTGGTGAGGCCATACTAGAGTATTGTATGCAGTTTTGTTCTCCTTTTTTGACGAAGAATGTTCTTGCTCCCGAGGGAGTGCAGCGAAGGTTTACCAGGCTGATTCTGGGGACGGCGGGACTGATGTAGGAGGATTGACTAGGTTAGGATTGTTTTCGCTGGAGTTCAGACGAATGAGGGGGGATCTCATAAAGACTTATAAAATTCTAACAGCACTACACAGGATAGATGCAGGGAGGAAATTCCCAATGGTGGGGGAGTCCAGAACCAGGGGTCACAGTCAGAGGATTCAGGGTAGACCATTTAGGACGGAGATGAGGAGACATTTCTTCACCCAAAGAGTGGTGAGCCTGCGGAATTCATTACCACAGGAAGTAGTTGATGCCAAAACACAATGTATTCAAGAGGCGGCTGGATATAGCACTTGAGGCGAATGAGATCAAAGTTGATGGGGAAAAAGCAGGATTAGGCTAGTGAGTTGGACGATCAGCCACGATCGTGATGAATGGCGGGGCAGGCTCGAAGGGCCAAATGGCCTCCTCCTGCTTCTATCTATGTTTGTGTGTGTGCAAATTCAAAACTGCATTTTCTATTACAATAGAGGCCATCAGAAGGATTCCATTGGCTGTTAAAAAAAAGCCCCTTTTGGACATTTGTGGTCATGAAAGGCGCTATATGAATTCGAATTTTCATTTTCTCACTCTCATGCCCCATCTCTGCAGCTGGGTGTGCAGTGTGATCAGTGTGTGTGTCTCAGTCACTGTCTATCCTGTGTTGGCAGTGCTGTGTCCCACATGCTGCGCTGCGCTGAGCTGCGGGTGTAGCAATTTGCAGCGCTGCTGTGTAGCAGGGAGCCAGCCAGCGGGTCGCCTCTCTCTTGGCTACACTGCCTCTCTCAAGCCTCTTGTCCCTGAGCCTCTCTCCCTGCTGCATTGCCCGGGCTGCCTCCTACCTCGGGCGGATCTGACTCTTGTCGGGGCCGCTGCTGCTCTCTTCCGCCTTCCTGGAGCTTGCTCTCTTCAGGGCCGACATTGCGCTTCGGTTCCCAGTCCTGGACCTGAGTGCTCAGACTGCCCACACTGACTGCAGGCGCAAGCAATCGAGCAGCTTAACGGGAACTCAAGGCAAGGCAAACCTCAGCTGCATTTGCATCCAGTCAGTGCAGCCCTCTCCCTCTCCCTCCCTCCCTCCCTCTCCTTCCCTCCCTCCCTCCCTCTCCTTTGCAAAGCTGCTGCTCCTTGAGTCTTGCCAATCCCAAATCCTGCTCTCTGTTTATTGGTGCCCCTGCTCAGATCAAAAACAAAAGCAGCAAGGAATGCTGGCACTGCTATTTCTGCCAGCCAGGAGAGAGCGGTGATTTCTCAATGCTGCCAGCCCTCTTTACCCTGCTGGGGCGGGCAATAAAGTCACCCACCTCTTGACTGGCTCAGGGAACTTTGAGAGAGAGGCCTGCAAATGGTAGGCCAGTGACTCCTGATGGAGTAGGAGGAACCAAGGCTATAGGCCAAATGCTAGTAAACGGGATTAGCTGGGAGTTTCAGGTGTTTCTCACGTGTTGGTACAGATTTGATGGGCCTAAGGGCCTCTTCTGTGCTGTATGATTGTAAAGGCAATTTCTGCTTCATCTTCTGCCCTGGTTGTGTTGTCATCACAGACTAACAACCATATTCTGCCAGCATCCATACTGAATTCTGAGCTACAGACGTGGTGATCCTGAAGACGGAAAAAAATTACAGATGGCAATGGTAGTGTGGTGTCCCACCTCCTTCCAACCACTGCCGTCTGGCATTGAGAGAGCCAACTAGCCAACCTTAAAAGGGCATTGAGAGACCTAACTCGCTGACCTTAAAGGGGCATTGATAGACCTAACTAGCTGACCTCAAAGGCGCATTGAGAGACCTAACTAGCCGACCTTAAAGGGACAGCCGCAAGTCATGTTTTTATACACTGTGTTAAATCTTTTCTCGTAGATTTTTGTGGTACCAGCATGAGTGAAGTTCCTGACTGCACAAAATCTTTGCCACCTGCTGCCACCTTCACACGACGTCTGCCTCAACCCAGCGTAGGAGCTGCTCAATTTCCTGGCACCTCTGTGGGTGAGCCACCAATGACGGGCACAAATTGTTTCTGACATTTCTCCCTACGGTAATAAGGGCCAAAATTCCCAAATTGGTTGGTGCTTCATATTGCCAGATTGAGGCGGGTGCCAGGAATGCGCTGCCGATGTGGGCATCAGTTGAAAATAGGCCCCAGTGTTTTGGATGAAGAACCTTTGTCGGGACTGATTGTGTGCTGCATCCGATCAGCATCGCACCGTTCAAAGGCACCTTAATTCTGAGTGCAACAAATGAGGGTGTTACTATCACAGTAACAAAAAGATAATTTGCTGTGATTGTGCAATGTTGTATAGATGCATATTTCTTGGTAGTAACGACAATGAGCAAAGTTGTTGAAGGGTTTTGCTACATTGGGGGCTCAAGGCATATTGGGATATTTTACAATTTGGGTGGATGTAAAAAATGTCGCGTGATTGTGGTAAATTAATTTAACTTTACACTGTCAATATTTTCTTGCCCCTCCCTCCCTAGGTGTCACACAGCCCTGGACTTGGTGTGTTTGAAGAATGGCTGATGATCATGGAGACAAGCCAATGGAAGCAGATACTAACATACTTAAACCCCCACAGATGGGTTTGAAATTGGTGCATCTGGATTTGAAAGGTGCCCCACCCAAGATCTCCTATTTAACACAGGTGATTTATTCATCACAATAATGGAATCTTTATATTTCTTCTCAGTGATTATACTTTCCAGCAAAATAAATGTCACTCTAACCACCACGATAGTTTCAGTAACAAAATATTGACTTTGAATTTTCAGGCCTCTATATTTTTTAAAACAACAATTACCCAGAAACCTTAACTATAAATAACAATGAGGTGGAGATACCGGCATTGGACGGGGTGGGCACAGTAAGAAGTCTCACAACGCCAGGTTAAAGTCCAAAGGTTTATTTGGAATCACGAGCTTTCGGAGCACTGCTCCTTCATCAGGTAAGCAGCGCTCCAAAAGCTTGTGATTCCAAATAAACCTCATGGACTTTAACCTGGTGTTGTGAGATTTCTTACTATAAATAACGATGCTTGCAGTACAAAAGGATGTTAATATATCACTGGTTAGTCTGCAATTAGAATATATTATCCAACTTTGGGTGTGCTTAGGAGTATGTCATGGTCATTAGAGACAATGCAGAAGAGATGAGCAACTAGACTGAGAAGCTTTAGTTATAGATCATAGAACATTACAGCGCAGTACAGGCCCTTCGGCCCTCGATGTTGTGCCGACCAGTAGAACCAATCTAAAGCCCCTCTAATCTACACTATTCCAATATCATCCATATGTTTATCCAATAACCATTTGAATGCTCTTAATGTTGACGAGTCCACTACTGCTGCAGGCAGGGCATTCCACGCCCTTACTACTCTCTGAGTAAAGAACCTACCTCTAACATCTGTCCTATATCTCTCACCCCTCAATTTAAAGCTATGTCCCCTCGTGCTAGCCAACACCATCCGAGGAAAAAGGCTCTCACTATCCACCCTAACTAATCCTCTGATCATCTTGTATGCCTCTATTAAGTCACCTCTTAACCTTCTTCTCTCTAACGAAAACAACCTCAAGCCCCTCAGCCTTTCCTCATACGATCTTCCCACCATACCAGGCAACATCCTGGTAAATCTCCTCTGCACCCTTTCCAATACTCCCACATCTTCCCTATAATACGGCGACCAGAACTGTACGCAATACTCCAAATGCGGCCGCACCAGAGTTTTGTACAGTTGCAGCATGACCTCCTGGCTCCAAAACTCAATCCCTCTGCCAATAAAAGCTAACACTCTGTACGCCTTCTTAACAACCCTATCAACCTGGGTGCCAACTTTCAGGGATCTATGCAAATGGACACCCAGATCCCTCTGTTCATTCACACTACCAAGTATCTTACCATTAGCCCAGTACTCTGTATTCCTGTTACTCCTTCCAAAGTGAATCACCTCACATTTTTCCGCATTAAACTCCATTTGCCACCTCTCAGCCCAGCTCTGCAGCCTATCTATGTCCCTCTGTAACCTGCCACTTCCCTCCGCACTGTCTACAACTCCACCGACTTTAGTGTCATCCGTAAATTTACTAATCCATCCTTCCACGCCCTCATCCAAGTCATTAATAAAAATGACAAACAGCAGTGGCCCCAAAACAGATCCCTGCGACACACCACCAGTAACTGAACTCCAGGATGAATATTTCCCATCAACCACCACCCTTTGTTTACTTACAGCTAGACAATTTCTGATCCAAACCACGAAATCACCCTCAATCCCATGTGTCCGTATTTTCTGCAAAAGCTTACCATGGGGAACCTTATCAAACGCTTTGCTGAAATCCATATACACCACATCAACCGCTTTACCCGCATCCACCTCTTTGGTCACCTTCTCAAAGAACTCAATAAGATTTGTGAGGCACAACCTACCCTTCACATGAGGATAGATGAGCGGAAATGGGTCTCTGTTCATTTGGACAAAGGTCAGGAAGAGAAAATTTGAAAGAAGTGTTTAAATTTATGAAGTTTTGTTATCGTAGATCAGGGGAAACTATTTCCACTGGCTAGTGACTCAGTAACTCAGGGCAGAAGTTTAAGATATGAAAATAATGATGGGAGAGTTTTGGAAATTGGTTTCATGCAGAAAGACATTTGGAAGCGAAAAGCTCTTGGAAAGTGGTAGGAATAGAATCTATCTTAGCTTTAAAAATACAAGTTGGTGTTTTAAAAAGCCAAGCAAAAGGGCAGAGAAATGGGACGAATTGAATAGCTCTTTATAGAGTTGACATGGACATACTGGACTTGTAAACATCCTTCATTCTTGTACAATTCTATGATTCTAGTGATTAACTTAGCCAACTTGAAAATTGTTAGAGCACGCTGTAATCATTTTCCTATGTCATTTACATGGTTGTAAGTCAACATATGTAGAAGAAAATAAAGACTTGCATTTATATAGCACCGTACACAAACACATAACACCCAAAGCACTTTAAAAGTAAAGTTGAAGTTTATTTATTAGTCACAAGTAGGCTTCTATTCACACTGCAATGAAATTACAGTCACTGAAGTACATTCAAAGTGCAGTCACTGCTATAATTTAGGAATAAGTAATGATAAAGGAAACAGTTAGTTATATGTTAACCAATAGTAAATATGTTAGAAGTTACAAACAAACAAACACGTTCCACTAACTTCCTTTGTGTTGCAGGAGCAGAATTCTTGTGCTAATTTGGACGGCGCAGTAACACAGTGGTTAGCACTGCTGCTTCACAGCACCAGGGACCTGGGTTCAATTCCCAGCCTGGGTCACTGTCTGTGTGGAGTTTGCATGTTCTCCCCATGTCTGCGTGGGTTTCCTCCCAGTCTAAAAATGTGCGAGTTAGGTGGATTGGCCATGATAAATCATTCATTAGTGTCAGGGGGATTAGCAAGATAAAAATATGGGGTTACAGGGATAAGGCCTGGGTGGGATTGCTGTCGGTGCAGGCTTGATGGGCTGAATGGCCTCCTTCTGCACTGTAGAGATTCTATGATTCTATTCTATGAATATGACTCACTATTCAAAAGCCTAATAGCTTTTGTGAGCTCTAATTGCCTTACAAACTGTTAACTCTTAACCTTAGTCAGGAAATATCAAGATATGTAAGTTATCAGCGAAGACCAGAGTTACATCTATTTTTGTATATCTTGTACTGTTAAATTCCAATCGTTGCAATTTAAGTCTTAACCACGGTGGATAAAACAGAGACTAAATTAATTTGTGCACACATTTGGTTCTAGAATAATACTGCAATAATCTGTGAACTTTATAGCTCGTTATAGATTTTCAATTTCTGATTTAAAATAACATATATATTTGCGATTGAAATTCCAGAAAGTCTGTTGCTTGTCCCAATTTCCCTTTCTCACCTTAATAAAGCTCAGCTTCAGTTACTGGAAGGCTTTGTTCAATAAAACTATAGCCTGATATGACCCACCTTTAAAGGAACACCACAAGCACAGGGGTTAAGAGGCTTGATCCTTCTGTGCATAGAATCACTCCATGACTTCCCGATGTTTGATTTGAAACGGCTCCATTGCAGATTTTTCTCCTGTAGATCTTTCCTCTGCTTTCACACCTTGGCGCAAATGGGATTATACTGGAATACGAAGACATGTTTCCGTACGAGGGAAATCTGCAAGTGTTGAGGTCTCCAAATGCTTACAGGTAAAAGGTTTTATAAATGGACTAATGTATGATTCACCATAAGTTACTTTGATTTTTTTTTTCTTAACCATGAAACCCTTTGGTAAAACATCATTATTTTACCATTAAAATGTCATGGAGAATATTGAAAATAATGCCCTTGTTTATTTTTCTTTTAAATCTGGAAGTATCGGCACAGTGGTTAGCACTGCTGCCTCTCAGCGCCAGGGACTTTACAGCCTTGCTCGGGCGAGGTCGCAAAATCCCACCCGAGGCCAAAGGAGATTTCCATTCTGGGAATCGTCCCGGAATCAGGGAGGGCAAGGTTGTAGGGTTTTGGCCTTAGTGCAAGGAGGATTAGCAAGGTAAATATGGTGACATAGCCTGGGTGGGATTGTTGTCAATGCAGACTCGATGGGCCGAATGGCCTTCTGCACTGTAGGGATTCTATAAAATGTCATGTTATTTTAGTGCAGAAGCCCTATTTCATCATCCTAAAGCTAGACGATAATCTGCTTAGTTGTCATCATTCCAATTAATTATTATTTGTAGTTACAGTCAATAACGTGAGAGCACTTTTCTCAACTCTTTCGTTGGTCATGTTGCTATGGAATTGGAATTATTTCACAATGTCTTGCCTCACTGCATTGCTGCTTGTTATCCCGCGCTTGGACGATCATCTCACTCATTTAAAATTTGCTCCCAGTTTTGTCACTTTTAGTTTCATTGGCGATGAGCAATATTGTAGATTTTTATTTACAGCATTAACAGTGAAGCCTGTGGAATCCCATTTCGTAAATATTCATTTAATTACTTGTGCACTGTGATCCCTGTGCCCTAATTGTGGAAAGCAGCAGCAAATATAGTTCTAAAACTCCGGACAAACACAAGAATTCCAAATCCGAAACAATCACAACAATTTGTACTGCAGGAGAAAAGGTTGGCAAGTCAACTCTGGCTGAGGCATTGCCATGGAGAAAGCAACAGGGAACTATGGGCTCCGAGAGCTCTCGGGAAATTCAAAAATGGAGCCAGGCTTGGGCATATTCCTTTTGTTGGCAGAAAGCTGGTCCCTCTGTACGAATGTATATGGCTCCGAGCAAGTGTAAATCAGCCACTGAGCTTGACTGATTCTCTTTGAGTCTCTCTGTAACATCCTGTTAGTGGAAAATACCACTTCAGAGTAGTAGGGTGAAACAGCTAGCTTGGATGATATTCTGCCTACTACTCAATTGAACAAAATCATGCATACATTTCAGCGCTAGTGTGACACCAGCTATGTAGGCTGTCCGTCCCAGTGCGTGGCTGATCGAACCAAACGGCATGTTCCTCTAATTGTTCATAATAGGCAGAGTACAGACCATACTCAACCATAAATGGGCTAATGTATGATTTACCATCAGTTACTTTGATTTTTTTTCTTAACCATGAAGTCCTTTGGTAAAACATCATTATTTTATCATTAAAATGGTATGGAGAATATTGAAAATAATGTCCTTGTTTATTTTTCTCAGCGCCAGGGACCCGGGTTCAATTCCAGCTTTGGGTGACTGTCTTTGTGGAGTTTGCAAAACCCAAAACACAACATCTGCTGCTGGATGTGATTCTGTAATTGGACAGCACTTGCTGAACATAGTGGGTGGCACGGTGGCACAGTGGTTAGCACTGCTGCCTCACAGCGCCAGGGACACGGGTTCAATTCCAAAGTGGGCTAGTATGTTTTTAGTCCTATATTCCAAGCTGAGCCCAAATCCACCTTAAGATCTGGTGTACACTCAATATTTTTGGTTCTTTATTAACTGGCTTTTTTTTAAAAATCCGTTTAGAAGAAATTGATTAGTTATCTAATCCAGTCTGTGTGAATCATTGGTTCTGCAGGTTAAATGGTAGTGACATCTGACTTCAGGGGAACAAATACTCCAAGCTGCTGTGTCTGTTTGCATGAAATAGCTGTATGTGTAAAGAATCAGGAGTACTGACTGCACTTGGATTTTATTGGACTTTAAACTGTCGATAGTTTAAAATTACATATTGCTGAAGATGTCAACATGAACAGTCGCTATTGGCTTTGTTCTCCACCATCTTGTGCCCTGTGAGTGATGAACCATGTGCTTGGACAAGCTTTAGATGTGCTCAGGCTTGCAAATTGAGAAGAAGTGGCTTAAGAGGGCAGCATGGGCATCAATGATTTCAGCAAAAACAGAGACAAGTCAGAACGCCTTGACTGCGTGTCAAACGTTGATGGTTACCTTAACTCCTTTCCCCTCCCGGGAGACAGAATGCCAAGCTATCCCGTGACATTTAACTTGACATCTGACAAAGTTCACCTGTGTCGTAGCCAGGAATTGGGGGTATATGGAAAAGTGCAGTTTATGCTAATACCTACTAATGATGTACGTTTTGCATTGCAGTGCGGCAGACATCAGAGAACTTATAAACCTTGCCAGAATGCTTAATTTTGAAATAATTCCATTGGTGCAGACCATTGGCCACATGGAGGTGAGTTTAGAAACAAAATAAAGCTGAAAGACCACGTTGGGCTAAATATCATGAAATCTATAATAAAGATTGATGAACTTTACTGTAACTAGTGGACCCGGATATCCCATTCTCTGGATGGTCAGAGATCGGATGTACCCTGGAGGATGAACTATGGGACCTCTTTGAAATCCCAATGCAAGGACTCCACAGGAATTGCCTGGGAAGTTTCAACTTCCGGTGGGCAACTTCTCTGCATTTGGAACTCTCCAAGAAAGTCTCCAACTGTTGAGTTAGAGTTGGACACTTTGGAGGGTTCTGATTTACTTACCTGCACAGCTAACCATGAAACGTTAGACAGGAAATTAGACAGGTGGGCAGCACGGTGGCACAGTGGTTAGCACTGCTGCCTCATAGTGCCAGGGATCCGGGTTCAATTCCAGCCTCGGGTCACCGTCTGGAGTTTGCATGTTCTCCCTGTGAATTCCAGCCTCGGGGGTCTGTCTGGAGTTTGCACGTTCTCCCTGTGTCTGCGTGGGTTTCCTCCGGGTGCTCCTATTTCCTCCCACAGTCCAAAGATGTGTGGGTTAGGCGGATTGGCCGTGCTAAATTGACCCTAGTGTCAGGGGGATTACCAGGATAAATATGTGGGGTTACGGGGGTAGGGCCTGGGTGGGATTGTGATTGGTGCAGACTCGATGGGCCGAATGGTCACCTTCTGCACTGTAGGGATTCTATGAAAAAAACCATCCTCCCTGAACCAACTCCCCCCTAACACCCACCCACAACTTTTCACTGACCCCTTGCCTGTCCTCTTCCTCCTGACCCTCTGACTCACCCTCGACCCTCCAACCTAAACCAACCCTCCGACTCTACTCCAAACCTTCTGACTTCCCTACCCCTGACCTGACCCGACCTCATCACCCTACCCACTATGCCACCTTTACCCAGCTGGCACCCTGCCACACTACCCACACTAGCCTCTTACCTCATTCACACTCATGTCCAAACATGCTGAAAAGCTATACAAACATCCCAAAGCTGCTCAGTGTGTTCACAAAAGAAGACTTACCAAACTACAGCAGCTAGTGCCAGAAAAAGGGAGTGTAACTTGGCTTCCCTCGATCATCTTGCAGCGTGAAGGAGGTCTCCTAGACAGGTACGCCCTGTATTTCTGAAGAAATGCGGAGATTCATCTTAGTGTGGAGAAACAGGAGTGGGGTGGCAGTCCGCCAGTGATTGCTGCTCCTCAGAAGATTCAGCCCCTGGTGTCTTGAAACAGAACTCATTAGAAACTGCAGTATTGACTTGAGTCCGTTTGCTTAGAGTTTAGATAGAAGTTTAACAACACCAGGTTAAAGTCCAACAGGTTTATTTGGTAGCAAAAGCCACACAAGCTTTCAGAGCTGCAAGCCCCTTCTTCAGGTGAGTGGGAATTCTGTTCACAAACAGAGCATATAAAGACACAAACTCAATTTACATGAATAATGGTTGGAATGCGAATACTTACAACTAATCAAGTCTTTAAGAAACAAAACAACATGAGTGGAGAGAGGTGTGGTGTTTCTTAAAGACTTGATTAGTTGTAAGTATTCGCATTCCAACCATTATTCATGTAAATTGAGTTTGTGTCTTTATATGCTCTGTTTGTGAACAGAATTCCCACTCACCTGAAGAAGGGGCTTGCAGCTCCGAAAGCTTGTGTGGCTTTTGCTACCAAATAAACCTGTTGGACTTTAACCTGGTGTTGTTAAACTTCTTACTGTGTTTACCCCAGTCCAACGCCGGCATCTCCACATCATGACTACCATAGAGTTTAGATAACAGGATCTAAAACTCTGCACAATTTTCTCACATTTGTTAGTGTTTTAAATATAGTACAGTAGTGATTCCTATTAGTATGGGATTATTATACCCCATATACTAAATCCTGATTGGCCATTATGTATTAGCATGGGGTTATTCCTCTGTCATTCCTCTGGGATGCATATCTCATTCAATACTGAGAAACCAGTGAGAGATTTCTGCAGAGCAGATCCAGAATGTGTGGTTCCCTTTGATAAGTTGCCCTGACTGATGCTTTATTTTTGAACCTTGTTCCTACAGTTTGTGCTTAAACATAAAACCTTTTCTCATCTCCGTGAAGTGAAATACTTCCCTAACAGCCTCAATCCTCATAAAAAGGAGTCCATGGAATTAGTAAAATCCATGATTGACCAGATCACGGCAATGCACAAAGACCTGAAATGGCTGCACATTGGATCAGATGAGGTACTGCAAAAATTATGTGGAAGCTTTGATTCACACTTCACAAAAAATATTGTTTGTCCTTGGGAGCCGTTTGCTTAATCTTATAACGTTTCACGTTAACTACTTTTCTTTTGGAAAATGAAATTTGTTCTTCTATATATTTAGGTGTATTACCTCGGTGAAGGTGAAGAATCCAAGAAGTTGTTTGAGACAAGCCAAACAAATGCAGATAGTCTGTTCCTGTCTCATGTGAAAGCTGTTGCAAGTTACGTCCTCACTACCCACCCAGATGTGAAACCAATCCTTTGGGATGACATGCTTCGGAACATCAGTGAAGAGAAACTTCAAGGTACAAAACTTTAGTTCGGACGTATTTGGAATATTGCGTGCAGTTCTGGTCGCCACATCATCAGAAAGATATGGATGCTTTGGAGAGGGTGCAGTAAAGGTTTACCAGGATGTTGCCTGGTCTGGAGGGTTTTAGGCATGCGGAAAGGTTGGATAAATTTGGATTGTTTTCACTAGAAAGGTGGAGGCTGAGGGGCGACCTGATAGAGATCCACAACATTGTGAGAGGCATAGATTGAGTGGATAGTCAGAGGCCTTTTCCCAGGGTGAAAAGGTCAACTACAAGAGGGCACAGGTTCAGGGCGAGAGAGGGAAAGTTTAGGAGAGACCATGCGGGGAAGGTTTTTCACACAGAGGGTGATGGGTGCCTGGAACACACTGCCAGTGGTGGCGATGGAAGCAGGCACGTTAGCAACATTCAAGGTGTATCTTGATATACACATGAATGGGAGGCAAACAGAGAGATAGAAACCACATATGGGCAATAAGTAGTGAGTCTAAATAAGGATTAGGAATCAGTGCAGGCTGGGTGGGCCGAAGGGCCTGTTCTGGTGCTATATTGTTCTTTGCATTATTATCTTGTCAGTGACTCCATTTGAACTAAAATTATGAAAGCAAAATAAGCACTTGGCTCTCAGTTCAGTTTTTCAGCTGGCTGCTTTCCAGCACTCTGTGCATGTGGTGTAGCCAAACCGGAACAAGGAAATGCCAGAACCCTTTAAGATGCGCAGTGAGGTCAATCAGCTCTGGCATCGATGCCATTTTCCAGATTCTTCTCTTTGCTGCTGTCGTAGCTCTCCAGAGGGTGTGTACTTACATACCAGAACCAACAGAAAGTTGTTCAGGCTTGTCTGGCTGAGACCCAGAACAAAACTGCACCAGGTGCATCACAGTGCTGCACTCGCATTCCATACTGAGGGACACGTCCAATGGCAAATAGACGGCAAAGAGTCTGGTTTGACCAACATGGGGAAGACCAATGCCATAGTCCAGAACTTTGCCATACTGTCATCAGCACTGATAATGTGGTGGCACAGTGGTTAGCACTGCTGCCTCACAGCGCCGGGGAATTGGTTCGATTCCCGGCTTGGGTCACTGTCTGTGTGGAGTTTGTACATTCTCTCCGTGTCTGCGTGGGTTTCCTCCGGGTGCTCCGGTTTCCTCCCACAGTCCGAAAGACATGCTGGTTAGGTGCATTGGCCATTCTAAATTCTCCCTCAGTGTACCCGAACAGGCGCTGGAGTGTGGTGACTGGGGGATTTTCACAGTAACTTCATTGCAGTGTTAATGTAAGCCTACTCGTGACACTAATAAATAAACTTTATCTCTGGAAGTTGTTGATAGCTCTGCCATCACCAGCAATCTGTCATTTGATGCTGAAGTCAACAAGCACATGGCAGGTGTCATATCCAAGCTGAGGAAGAGATTGTCAAGCAACTTGAGCAAGAACACCAAACTGACAGCTTACCAAACCTGTGCCCTGAGTGCACTGCTCGACAGCAGTGAGACCTGGACAAATGTATGCTACACAAGAAAAAGGTGAACAGTTTCCCCCTTTACTGTCTCAGATATATTCTCAACATCACTTGGTACATCAAGGTCACCAACTGGATCATGCTAATTCTGTCAACATACACTCATTACTAAGCAATGATGTCAGTAATGGCTCAACCGTATTCAATTGAATGGATGATGGCCTTATAACCAAGTACCTTCTATCTGGTAGACTGGCCACTGGATCAAAACCAGCTGAATGTATCTACCTTTTGTTTCATTCATTCAAGGGATGTGGGCTCTGCTGGGTGGGCCAGCATCTATTACCCATCCCTAGTTGCCCTTGAGTACGTATTGGTGAACTGCCTTCTTGAACCACTGCAGTCCTTGTGATGTAGATACATCCACAGGGGTGTTAGGGAAGGAGTTTCAGGATTTTGACCCAGCAACAGTAAAGGAAATGCAATATTGTTCCAAGTCAAGGTGGTGAGGGATTTGGACAGGAACTTCCAGGGAGTGATGTTATCATGCATCTGCTGTTATTGTCCTTCTAGATGGTAGTGGTTGTGGGTTTGGAAGAAGCCTTCGTGAGATCCTGCAGTGCATCTTGTAGATGTAGATGGAGCATATTGCTGCTATTGTATGTCGACGGTGGAGGAAGTGAATGTTTGTGTTTGGGGTGCCAATCAAGTGGGCTGTCTTGTCCTGGATCGTGTCAAGCTTCTTGAACGCTTTTGGAGTTGCACTCATCCAGGCAAGGGGAAAACTTACTTTCACACTCCTGACTTGTGCCTTGTAGATGGTGGATAGGCTTTGGGGAGTTAGGAGGTAAGTTACTCACTGCAGGTTTCCTAGCCTCTTGACCTGCTGTCGTAACCACAGTATTTATATAGCTGGTCCAGTTTCTGGTCAATTGTAACCCCCAGAATGTTAATAGTGGGGGTTTCAGCAATGATATTCCCATTGAATGTCAAGGGCCAATGGTTAGATTCAGTCTTGTTGGTCATTGCCTGGCACTTCTGTGGTGCAAATGTTGCTTGCCACTTGTCAGCCCAAGCCTGGATATTGTCCAGGCCTTGCTGCACTTAGTATCTGAGGAGATGCAAAAAGTACCGAAAATTGTGCAAATGCTTCAGCCTTATCTTTTGCGCTGATGTGATGGGCTGCCCCATCATTGAGGATGGGGATATTTGTGGAACCTGCTTCTCCAGTGAGCTATTTAATTGACAACCACCACCATTCATGGCTGGATGTGGCAGGACTGCAGAGTTTAGATCTGATCCATTGGCTGTGTAATCGTTTAGTTCTGTCTGTCACTTGCTGCTTATGCTGTTTGGCATGCAAGTTGTTCTGTGCTGCAGCCTCACCAGGTTGGCACCCGGTATGCCTGGTGCTAGGCCTGGCATGTTCAACATGGAGGAGCACTGATGCATCAGTGGAAGCGTGTGGTTTGGGGGGGGGGGGGGTACATGGTAATCAGCAGGAGGTTTCCTGCCCATGTTTGACTTGACGTCATGAGACTTCATGGGGTCCAGATTTGATGTTCACAACTCTACACCATTGTGCCACTGCCACCTCTGCTGGTGGGACAGGCCATACCTGGGACATTGTAAGGTATGATTCCATGAGTATCAGACTGTTGCTGTAAGTCAGCTATCCCAACTTTGGCGCAAACCCCCAGATATTAGTAATGGGACCTTGCAGGGACGACAGGTTGCCATTATTATTTCCGGTTGATGCCCAGTTGTCCGCCCAGTTTTCTTCCTCTGAGACTTCTTAGCAGTTTGATGCAATGGAGTGGCTTGCTAGGCCATTTCAGAGAACAGTTAAGAGTCAACCACTTTGCAGTGGATCCAGAGCCACATGTAGGCCAGTAGATTTCCCAACCCAAAGAACATTAATGAACCAGGTGGATTTTTTTGACAATGATTTCATGGTTCATCATTAGACTTTTAATCCAGATTTCTATTGAGTGCAAATTCCACTACCTGCCATGTTGGGATTTGAACCCAGGCCTCCAGAACATTACTCGTCCAGTGACATTAGCACTTACACCACCAGCTCTATTGCAAGTGAGATATGAAGACATTGACCCAGATAACTGGAGACAATGATTCAGGACAGGACCTTTAGTGACTGATTGTGTGAGGGGGCATTGGAAGAGACAGCTGGTTGAGAGGAGGGCCCAGACAAAATAGGAGCCAGCCAATTCTACACCCTCTCAGCCCACTGTCTTCACCTGCAGCAGGTGCCATGCAGAGTGGGCCTCCTGAGATATACCAGTGATGTTTAAAGTCGCCATAGTCTCAGATGACCATCTGCTTTTTCTCCTCTTTGAGGGGAAGAGCTGACTGGTGGTGATTTAACCTGAGGGTCACCACACCTCAGGCGAGGGGCAAGGTTGAGAAGGCAGGGCTGCTGCCTCACAGCGCTAGGACCGTGGTTCAATTCTGGCCTCGGCTGACTGCTTGTGTGGCGTTTGCACGTTTTCCTTGTGTCTGCGTGGGTTTCCTCCGGGTTTCTCCTACACTTCAAAGATGTACGGGTTAGGTTGATTGGCCATGCTAAATTGCCTCTTAGTGTCAGGGGGACCAGGGGGATAGAGCCTGGATTGGATTGCTGTTGGTGCAGTCTTGATGGGCTGAATGGCCTCTTTCTGCACTGTACGGATTCTATGATATTCAGTGAATAACTTTAGCCGGTATGGGAATTGAACCCACGCTGTTGATGTCACTTTGCATCGTTAACCAGCTGTCCAGCCAACTGAGCTAAATCGAACTCCCAGGTGACGTTTAATACTGAGTTGACTGTCAAGGTGCAAACCATACGCCGTCATTACCATTTGAGCATGTTTGCTGCAGCTTTGCACGCATTCAAAACTTTAAAGGAGAAAGACTTTGCCTTTCTATAGTATCTTTCTCAACCCCAGGATGTCCCAAATCACTTCACAGCCAATTATTTATTTTTGAAGTGTAATCATTGTTGTAAGTGTGGCAGTGAAATTGTGCACAACAAACTCCCACGAACACCAAGATGTGTTTGTGATGTTAGCTGAGGGATTAATATTGATGTGGAGATGCCGGCGTTGGACTGGGGTAAACACAGTAAGAAGTTTAACAACACCAGGTTAAAGTCCAACAGGTTTATTTGGTAGCAAAAGCCACACAAGCTTTCGAGGCTCTAAGCCCCTTCTTCAGGT
This sequence comes from Mustelus asterias, assembly GCF_964213995.1. Lineage (NCBI taxonomy): Eukaryota > Metazoa > Chordata > Chondrichthyes > Carcharhiniformes > Triakidae > Mustelus > Mustelus asterias. Next base: position 78,412,593 of record NC_135812.1, on the reverse strand, counting down.
GAGTGGGAATTCTGTTCACAAACAGAACTTATAAAGACACAGACTCAATTTACATGAATAATGGTTGGAATGCGAATACTTACAACTAATCCAGTCTTTAAGAAACAAAACAATGGGAGTGGAGAGAGCATCAAGACAGGCTAAAAAGATGTGTATTGTCTCCAGACAAGACAGCCAGTGAAACTCTGCAGGTCCACGCAACTGTGGGAGTTACAAATAGTGTGACATAAACCCAATATCCCGGTTGAGGCCGTCCTTGTGTGTGCGGAACTTGGCTATCAGTTTCTGCTCAGCGACTCTGCGCTGTCGTGTGTCGCGAAGGCCGCCTTGGAGAACGCTTACCCGAATATCAGAGGCCGAATGCCCGTGACCGCTGAAGTGCTCCCCAACAGGAAGAGAACAGTCTTGCCTGGTGATTGTTGAGCGGTGTTCATTCATCCGTTGTCGCAGCGTCTGCATAGTTTCCCCAATGTACCATGCCTCGGGACATCCTTTCTTGCAGCGTATCAGGTAGACAACGTTGGCCGAGTTGCAAGAGTATGTACCGTGTACCTGGTGGATGGTGTTCTCACGTGAGATGATGGCATCTGTGTCGATGATCCGGCACGTCTTGCAGAGGTTGCTGTGGCAGGGTTGTGTGGTGTCTTGGTCACTGTTCTCCTGAAGGCTGGGTAGTTTGCTGCGGACAATGGTCTGTTTGAGGTTGTGCGGTTGTTTGAAGGCAAGAAGTGGGGGTGTGGGGATGGCCTTGGCGAGATGTTCGTCTTCATCAATGACATGTTGAAGGCTCCGGAGGAGATGCCGTAGCTTCTCCGCTCCGGGGAAGTACTGGACAACGAAGGGTACTCTGTCCACTGTGTCCCGTGTTTGTCTTCTGAGGAGGTCGGTGCGGTTTTTCGCTGTGGCGCGTTGGAACTGTTGATCAATGAGTCTAGCGCCATATCCTGTTCTTATGAGGGCATCTTTCAGCGTCTGGAGGTGTCTGTTGCGATCCTCCTCATCCGAGCAGATCCTGTGTATTCGGAGGGCTTGTCCGTAGGGGATGGCTTCTTTAACGTGTTTAGGGTGGAAGCTGGAGAAGTGGAGCATCGTGAGGTTATCCGTGGGCTTGCGGTACAGTGAGGTGCTGAGGTGACCGTCCTTAATGGAGATGCGCGTGTCCAAGAATGCAACCGATTCCGGAGAGTAGTCTATGGTGAGCCTGATGGTGGGATGGAACTTGTTGATGTCATCATAGAGTTGTTTCAGTGATTGTTCACCATGAGTCCAAAGGAAGAAAATGTCATCGATGTATCTAGTGTATAGCATCGGTTGAAGGTCCCGTGCAGTGAAGAAGTCTTCTTCGAACCTGTGCATGAAGATGTTGGCATATTGAGGTGCAAATTTGGTCCCCATGGCTGTTCCGTGTGTCTGGATGAAGAACTGGTTGTTGAAGGTGAAGATATTGTGGTCCAGGATGAAGCGGATGAGATGTAAAATTGCATCTGGAAACTGGCAGTTGTTGGCGCTGAGCACTGAGGCCGTTGCAGCAATGCCATCGTCATGGGGGATGCTGGTGTAGAGTGCTGAGACATCCATTGTGACGAGGAGCGCTCCTGGTTCAACTGCTCCATGTGTGCCGAGTTTCTGTAGGAAGTCCGTCGTGTCGCGACAAAAGCTGGGGGTTCTTTGTACAATGGGTTTCAGGATGCCCTCGACATAGCCGGAGAGGTTCTCGCACAGGGTCCCATTGCCCGATACGATGGGACACAAGGCAAACACACCCGGCCGTCCCATCGTATCGGGCAATGGGACCCTGTGCGAGAACCTCTCCGGCTATGTCGAGGGCATCCTGAAACCCATTGTACAAAGAACCCCCAGCGTTTGTCGCGACACGACGGACTTCCTACAGAAACTCGGCACACATGGAGCAGTTGAACCAGGAGCGCTCCTCGTCACAATGGATGTCTCAGCACTCTACACCAGCATCCCCCATGACGATGGCATTGCTGCAACAGCCTCAGTGCTCAGCGCCAACAACTGCCAGTTTCCAGATGCAATTTTACATCTCATCCGCTTCATCCTGGACCACAATATCTTCACCTTCAACAACCAGTTCTTCATCCAGACACACGGAACAGCCATGGGGACCAAATTTGCACCTCAATATGCCAACATCTTCATGCACAGGTTCGAAGAAGACTTCTTCACCGCACGGGACCTTCAACCGATGCTATACACTAGATACATCGATGACATTTTCTTCCTTTGGACTCATGGTGAACAATCACTGAAACAACTCTATGATGACATCAACAAGTTCCATCCCACCATCAGGCTCACCATAGACTACTCTCCGGAATCGGTTGCATTCTTGGACACACGCATCTCCATTAAGGACGGTCACCTCAGCACCTCACTGTACCGCAAGCCCACGGATAACCTCACGATGCTCCACTTCTCCAGCTTCCACCCTAAACACGTTAAAGAAGCCATCCCCTACGGACAAGCCCTCCGAATACACAGGATCTGCTCGGATGAGGAGGATCGCAACAGACACCTCCAGACGCTGAAAGATGCCCTCATAAGAACAGGATATGGCGCTAGACTCATTGATCAACAGTTCCAACGCGCCACAGCGAAAAACCGCACCAACCTCCTCAGAAGACAAACACGGGACACAGTGGACAGAGTACCCTTCGTTGTCCAGTACTTCCCCGGAGCGGAGAAGCTACGGCATCTCCTCCGGAGCCTTCAACATGTCATTGATGAAGACGAACATCTCGCCAAGGCCATCCCCACACCCCCACTTCTTGCCTTCAAACAACCGCACAACCTCAAACAGACCATTGTCCGCAGCAAACTACCCAGCCTTCAGGAGAACAGTGACCAAGACACCACACAACCCTGCCACAGCAACCTCTGCAAGACGTGCCGGATCATCGACACAGATGCCATCATCTCACGTGAGAACACCATCCACCAGGTACACGGTACATACTCTTGCAACTCGGCCAACGTTGTCTACCTGATACGCTGCAAGAAAGGATGTCCCGAGGCATGGTACATTGGGGAAACTATGCAGACGCTGCGACAACGGATGAATGAACACCGCTCAACAATCACCAGGCAAGACTGTTCTCTTCCTGTTGGGGAGCACTTCAGCGGTCACGGGCATTCGGCCTCTGATATTCGGGTAAGCGTTCTCCAAGGCGGCCTTCGCGACACACGACAGCGCAGAGTCGCTGAGCAGAAACTGATAGCCAAGTTCCGCACACACAAGGACGGCCTCAACCGGGATATTGGGTTTATGTCACACTATTTGTAACTCCCACAGTTGCGTGGACCTGCAGAGTTTCACTGGCTGTCTTGTCTGGAGACAATACACATCTTTTTAGCCTGTCTTGATGCTCTCTCCACTCCCATTGTTTTGTTTCTTAAAGACTGGATTAGTTGTAAGTATTCGCATTCCAACCATTATTCATGTAAATTGAGTCTGTGTCTTTATAAGTTCTGTTTGTGAACAGAATTCCCACTCACCTGAAGAAGGGGCTTAGAGCCTCGAAAGCTTGTGTGGCTTTTGCTACCAAATAAACCTGTTGGACTTTAACCTGGTGTTGTTAAACTTCTTACTGGGATTAATATTGGCCAGAACACCAGGCATAACTGCCCTGCTCTTCTCCAGAATAACATCATCCACCTGAAGGGGCAGGTGGAGCCTCAGTTTTAATGTTTCATCCAAATGATGGCACCTCTGACTGTGCAGCACCCTCTCAATATTCCACTGCAGCGCCAGCCAGACTTTTGTGTTCAAGTCCCTGGAAACTCAAAACCACAAACTTCTGACTCAGATACCAGTGTGTCGCAATTGACACCTTTCAAGCAATCATTTCTGACGCCATAACTTTTGTCTGAGTAAGTTTGTCTGAGTAAGGGGCGGCACGGTAGCACAGTGGTTAGCACTGCTGCTTCACAGCTCCAGGGTCCCGGGTTCGATTCCTGGCTCGGGTCACTGTCTGTGTGGAGTTTGCACATTCTCCTCGTGTCTGCGTGGGTTTCCTCCGGGTGCCCCGGTTTCCTCCCACAGTCCAAAGATGTGCGGGTTAGGTTGATTGGCCAGGTTAAAAATTGCCCCTTAGAGTCCTGAGATGCGTAGGTTAGAGGGATTAGCGGGTAAATATGTGGGGGTAGGGCCTGGGTGGGATTGTGGTCAGTGCAGACTCGATGGGCCGAATGGCCTCCTTCTGCACTGTAGGGTTTCTATGAATCTATGAAAAGTGTTGCAGAGGTGTTCTATGCGTTGCTACTATAATATAACACGGATGTAAATACATGTGAATGTCTTCATAACCTAACATTGTAGGGTGGGATTTTACGGCCTCACTCAAGTGAGACCAGAAATTCCCGCCTGAGGTCAACGGAGATTTCCGTTGTCGGACCCTCGCCCGCTCCAATTCTGTGGCGGGCGATGTGGTAGAGTTCCGGCGAGCATCTTCAGTCGCGAAATACTTTCTCATATCCTGGGGTATCTGCTGACCTTTGTCTGATAGAATTCCTACAGTGCAGAAGGAAGCCATTTGGCCCTGCGAGTCTGTACCAACAACAATCCCACCCAGGCCCTATTCCCACAACCCCACATATTTACCCTGCTAATCCCCCAATTTAGCATGGCCAATCCACTTAACCCGCACATCTTTGGACTGTGGGGGGAAACCGGAGCACCCGGAGGAAACCCACGCAGAGAAGGGGAGAATGTGAAAACTCCACACAGACAGTGACTGAGGCCAGAATTGAACTCAGGTCCCTGGCGCTGTGGGGCAGTAGTGCTGACCACTGTACCACTGTGCCACCCAAACAGTGCCTCTGATCCACAGCATTCCTCGTTCTTTATTTTGGAAGGATTTCCATTGCCTTTTAACTGACAGGTTGTGCTGTATTTCTGTGATATCTATTTTTTGCCCGGATCACTTTCGCATCTTCAATCTGGGATATTTTGTGAGCTATTTCTATTTGGTTCTCTGCCTGATTTATATTTTTATACCATCAGAATTCACACACACGCACTTGGAGCCAACCCAGTGCTTAGATAATCTTTGTTTGAGCTGCTTAGAGTCAAACTGAAATTGCATTCCTGTATTTTTAATTTCAGGGAAATGTCTATTTTTATTCAAAACCAATGTTTGCGCAGGTTTCTACTGCAAAAATAGATTTGTACTCTGACAGCACCTTTCACACCTCAGGGGATGCTGATATTTACCATTTTGATTCTAAGTGCTGGGCGGACTTGAAACTTGTTTCAGATCCGACTTTTAGACCCATTCTCAGGCGCCCCCATACACACTCTGCCTGCAAAAATATCAGCGAGTCCGAATCGCGCTGCACAAACCTGTGGATGGGGCTAAATGCACCCAAAATCCTGCAGCTCCGATCGGCGCCTCCAAATGCGCATGCGCAGAGAAAAAAAATGATAGAATGTGGTTCCCTTGCCTCATCGCTCCCGGGCCAGAAAATGCCTCCCCCTGGCCCCCACGGACATTGCCCCACCCCCACAACATTACTGACCCCCTTATCCCCTCATCCACCCGCCACCCAACTCTCAGCACTTGCCTCCTCACTAGCTGCAGCGCCTGAATCGGACTTTTGTAGAGCATGGCTGATTCACGCCGATTCTGGATGGGCGAACGCGGTGGTAAAGGGGGCAGTGCCGGTAAGGTTGGGTGTGCAGCCCATTAAGTCAATTTAAACGCATGCAAATGACTACTCGCCTCACGCCTGACTTTATCAAGTTTTCACACCTGAAAACGGGCGCAACACGATGGTAAAGTTGGGCCCAGGGTATCCCAATAGTTTTCCAGCCAGTTTTGGGGTGTAGTCACCACCTCCCGACTTGTTAAAACTTTCCTTTCCTGAACATACATGCTTTGCAAGTTTCTAAATTATTTCACCTATCCCAATTTTATATCCTTTTGATTAAACAGATTCAAATAGTACCAATAAATAATAAGTAGGCACAAATTTTTCATATCAAACAATATTTCATTTATGAAGAAACTGGCTATGAAGGGTTGGTCACATGAGGAGCGGTTGAGGAGTCTGGGTCTATACTCGATGGAGTTTAGAAGGATGAGGGGGGATCTAATTGAAACTTACAGAATACTGAGAGGCCTGGATAAAGCGGATGTGGAGAGGGTGTTTCCACTAGTGGGAGAGACTAGAACTCGACACAACCTCAGAGTGTCGGGATGCTCCTTTAAAATTGAGATGAGGAGGAATTTCTTCAGCCGGAGGGTGGTGAATCTGTGGAACTCATTGTCACAGAGGGCTGTGGAGGCCAGGTCATTGAGTGTCTTTAAGGCAGAGATAGATAAGTTCTTGATCATCAATAAGGGGATCAAGAGTTACAAGGAGAAGGCAGGAGAATGGGGATGAGAATCATGTCAGCCATGATTGAATGGCAGAGCAGACTCGATGGGCCAATAGCCTAATTCTGCTCCTGTATCTTATGGTCTTACGGCTAGTGTACACCATTTAAACCTTTAAATGGGTTCCACGTGGCTTTTTCCAGTGATTTTAGGTTACTGCACTCGTGTAGGACTGCTTACTCTTATTAAAAGTGCTTATTTTTTTGCTGATAAACCAATTTTCAACTGCAATAATAAAATGACCCCACAATTCCATACTTAAATACATCAAGGGTTGCTTTGTAAATGGAAAGAAACAAAATAAATAATTGCATTTAGTTGTGATGATTCTTGGGACATTTTACAGTTGTGCTTATGCAAATTACTTTTGGCAGAAGTTGAGGCCTAACCTGCACAGCTCAGTGGTTAGCACAGCTGCCTCACAGCGCCAATGACTTGGGTTTGATTCCAATCTTGGGTTACTGTCTGTGTGGAGTTTGCACGTCCTCCCCATGTCTGCGTGGGTTTCCTCCGGTTGCTCCGGTTTCCTCCCACATTCCGAAAGACGTGCTGGTTAGGTGCATTGGTCATGCTAAATTCTCCCTCAGTGTACCCGAACAGGATACGGAGTGTGAAGAGTAGGGGATTTTCACAGTAACTTCATTACAGTGTTAATTAAGCCTACTTGTGACATGAATAAATAAACTTTGGGCACAATTTTCTGATTGTACTCAAAGTACTCTATCTCATGTCATTTTACCAGATGTCATGTCAGTTGTACACTGCCCAAAGGCAGATCAATGGCTCATTGTCTGTCGAAGCTTCATCCTGAGCTGTTTGTGTGTGGAAGTTTGCCTTTGCCATCCCCTCTTGGGGCAGGGCGAAGAAGCAGATCGCAGGTCTACCTCATCATTCTGAATCACACGCTACCATCTTGTTATTGAGCTAACCGGCCTCCTTTAGAAATTTAGTGTGCCAGAATCATCAAAGTGTCAAAATCGTATTCTGCTGTTTAAATTGGGTTAATTCAGAATTTGTAAACAACATTTTATGAAATTTCTACTTGTATGTGGCACGATGGCACAGTGGTTAGCACCGATGTCTCACAGCGCCATGGACCCAGGTTTGATTCTAGCCTTGGGTGTCTGTGTGGAGTTTGCACGTTCTGCCTGTGTCTGCGTGGGTTTCCTCCGACAGTCCAAACATGTGCAGACTTGGTAGATTTGCCATGCTAAATTGCCCATTAGTGTCTCCAAGATGTGTAGGTTAGATGGATTAGCCATGGTAAATGCGTGGGGCTGCAGGGATAGGGCGAGGGGGGGGGTGCATAGGCCTAGGTAAGATGCTCTGTCAGAGAGTCGGTGCGGACTCAATGGGCCAAATGGCCTCCTTCTGCACTGTAGGAATTCTATGTTCTGAGACATGTTTAATCCGAACCTCTTAAACAAGCAGGAAAATCTGTTTTTACTTGAACTTCATTTTAGGAAACTATTTTACATTTGTCTTCTGATGCAAATCTTATTGAAGCATTTTTCCTTTTATTTCCCTTTAGAATCCATGTTGAGTCAGTTTGTTCAACCAATGATCTGGGATTATAATTCCAATCTTGACACGCATAACATGAGTAAGTTCATTTGCTTTATTTTCAATCTCCATAAAGTAGTAAGAGCAATTTTAAAATTAACCAAATATTTCTCGGCCTTTTGTGTCGAGCAACTAAACAGAGCGGCATGCACTCTGCATTTTTGCAGATTGTTATGTTTATTTTGGCAGAAGTAGTTCAAAATTTGGAAATTTGTACATTTGAATTCTAAGTTCAAGCGAATTTGATTTGATTTATTATTGTCACATGTATTGGGATACAGTGACAAATATTGGCTGGAATTTTACCGCCCTGCCCGCCACGGGAATCGGAACAGGCGAGGGGCGGAGCATGGGAAGGTCCATTGACCTCGAGCAGGATTCTACGGTTTCGGGACAAACGAGACTGTAAAATCCCACCCATTGTTTCTTGCGCACTATACAAACAAAGCATACCGTTCATACAGTACATAGGGGAGAAGGTGCAGAATGTAGTGTTACAATCACAGCTAGGATGTAGAGAAAGATCAGCTTAATATAAGGTAGGTCCATTCAAAAGTGTAATGGCAACAGGGAAGAAGCTGTTCTTGAGTTGGTTGGTACATGATCTCAGACTTTTGTATCTTTTTCCTAATGGAAGAAGGTGGAAGAGAGAATGTCCGGGGTGCATGATTATGCTGACTGCTTTTTTGAAGCAGCGATAAGTGTAGATAGAGTCAATGGATAGGAGGCTGGTTTGTGTGATGGACTGGGCTACATTCACAACCCTTTGTAATTTCTTACAGTCTTTCAGAGCAGGAGCCATACCAAGTTGTGATGCATCTGGAAAAGATGCTTTCTATGGTGCATCAGTAAAAATTGGTGAGAGTAATGAGTGAATTATTAGCTATTCTGCCAATCAAAATGGGAATATAAAATTTGGTAAAGATAAGCTTGGTAAATTGTATTTATAATTGGACAAAGTCAGGCATCAGGTAAGACAGGACATTCTTTTAATATTATTTCTTGTAAGAATGTGTGTCATGACAATTTATCAAAACAGAACTCATTTAGGATAGTTAGATTTATTTGTGTTTTTGAATATATTTTATTATTCATTCGAAAAAAGGCCTTCACAAAGATATTGCACAGGGTTTTTGCACCAGGATTACAAACCATTTCTACAGCATATTCCTGCAATCACTCTTTTCATAAGCAAAGTATAGCAGATGCTGGAATTAAAGCAGAAAATGCCAAAAATATTTAGCAGCATCTTTGGAGAGAAAAACAGAGTTAATGATATAGTCCCTTTTAATCCCATTTATCTGTCTTACTTTCCATTACAGAATGTTCCTCCTTCACTCGCTCCCAACTCCACCTCTGTACTTGCCTAAAACCTGTTCCATCTTTAGCCTTTCCCTCTTCCAAAGAAAGGTAATGCGCCTGAAATTGTTTTTTTTCTCTATAGATGTAGAAACATAGAAGATAGGAGCAGGAGGAGGCCATTTGGCCCTTCGAGCCTGCTCCACCATTCATCATGATCATGGCTGATTGTCCAACTCAATAGCCTAATCCTGCTTTTTCCCCACCACTTTTGATCCCATTCGCCCAAGTGCTATATCTAGCCACCTCTTGAATACATTCAATGTTTTGGCATCAACTACTTCCTGTGATAATGAATTCCATAGAAACCATAGAAACCCTACAGTGCAGAAGGAGGCCATTCGGCCCATCGAGTCTGCACCGACCACAATCCCACCCAGGCCCTACACCCGCATATTTACCCGCTAATCCCTCTAACCTACGCATCTCAGAACTCTAAGGGGCAATTTTTAACCTGGCCAATCAACCTAACCCGCACATCTTTGGACTGTGGGAGGAAACCGGAGCACCCGGAGGAAACCCACGCAGACACGAGGAGAATGTGCAAACTCCACACAGACAGTGACCCGAGCCGGGAAGCGAACCCGGGACCCTGGAGCTGTGAAGCAGCAGTGCTAACCACTGTGCTACCGTGCCGCCCTAATTCCACAAGTTCACCACTCTTTGGGTGAAGAAATGTCTCTTTACCTCCGTCCTAAATGGCCTACCCTGTATCCTCAGACTTTGAGCCCTGGTTCTGAACTCCCCCACCATCGGGAACATCCTCCATATTGCAGGACCTGCTGAGTATTTCAAATATTTTCTGGTGTTACTCCTCTCACACACTTTTTCATTGTGTGCTTCTAAAATGATTTCATGTTGCTTCATATATTTTAACATTTTATGTATTTTAACAGTGCACGGTTATTGACTTTAAAAACGGAAACCTCCGCCCTCGCCCACGGCTGGGATTCTCTGGTGCCGCTGCAGTGAATGGAGTTTTGGCTGAGCGCTAAATTCTCCGTTCTCACTGGCAGCGGAGATGGGGTAAACGAGATCGGAGAATCCTGCCCGTGGTTTCGGGCGGCATGCCTATTAATGACAATTAATTTGTAATTAAAAATGACAGTCGCTCAGCAGCATCTGAAATTGATGTCTTTCACACTACCTGTCAATAGGCTGAGAACAGCCTCGCCTCTATTGCTGAGCAGTAACATTGATACACAAAGATTTTGAAAAGTATTTTTTCCATATATGCTAAATGATGTGTCAATCTGATTCTATTCATTTAGTGCTTCTAATACAAAAGTACCAGCGCACTGGATTCTCCCATCTTTGGTTTGCAAGTGCTTTCAAAGGAGCCACGGGGGTGGCTCAGTCTCTAACACCCATTAGCTATCACTTAGCTAATCACCTGCAGTGGCTGAAGGTAGCGGAAGCTCTGCCAAGGGACTCCGTCCAGTTACACGGGATAGCACTCACTGGTTGGCAAAGGTACGTGAGGAAGGGGAAACATTCAGAAATACGCTGTTACTGCCATGTTTACACCACAGTCTTTCTGCATCTTTTCTTTTATTGGTTCATTAGCTGTTTTTTTTTTATTCATTCATGGGACAAGGACGTCGCTGGCTGGCCAGCATTTATTGCCCATCCCAAGTTGCTCTTGAGAAGGTGGTGCTGAGCTGCCTTCTTGAATCGCTGCAGTCCACGTGCTGTGGGTTGACTCACAATGCCGTTAGGGAGGGAATTCCAAGATTTTGACCAAGCGACTGTGAAGGAACGGCGATATATTTCCAGGTCAGAATAATGAGTGACTTGGAGGGGAACTTGCAGGTGGTGGTGTTCCCATGTATCTGCTGCCCTTGTTCTTCTAGATGGAAGTGGTCGTGGGTTTGGAAGGTGCTGTCTAAGGAACTTTGGTGAATTTCTGCAATGCAACTTGTAGATAATATACACTGCTGCTACTGAGCGTCGGTGGTGGAGGGAGTGGATGTTTGTGGATGTGGTGCTAATGAAATTAGTGTACTGTTGACCAATAAATACATCATTTAAATTGATTATAACTTTCCAAATTATGTTAGGGGACACAATGGGGGCATCCGTCCTTGTTCTCCTTCCTGGGTCAGTCCCAGCAGTGGCCACTATTCCCAGTGACCTTTGCAGGGTCTGAAGAGCTGCCAGAGGTGGGATCCTTATCATGAAAGCCTCAACGGCAGACAAGTGGCTGACTGGGATTTAACCTCCTCGGGGTCCCCAGGTATGGCCACAGCTGTGCTGCCACCAACTCTCCAACTGATGGATGGAGCGATTACATTCAGCCCTAGCTGTGCATACAAATTGAAGACCAATAATCTAGGTAGTAATTATGTCAACATTTTATTTGTTGTTTTGTTTTGCAAGATATGATCATTTCTCCGTTTTGTGTGAACTTCTTCCTGTGGGGATTCCATCCTTGGCAGTCTGTTTGCAAACTCTGAAAAATGGTAAGGTATATTATATTTGAAGTGCTTAAAGATGTTTTGGACTTCATTGGCTTTCTGCGCAATGACATTGTGATGACTTTGGTATCTGATTTGCAGTTGTCTTGGACGTGAGTTGCTTACCAAGGGTAAATTTTCAAATATGGGTCATTAGGAATGAGATGTGCTCCATTTGTTGGTGTGTTAGCTTTTATTGGGAGAGGGATTGAGTTTCGGAGCCATGAGGTCATGCTGCAACTGTACAGAACTCTGGTGCGGCCACACTTGGAGTATTGCGTACAGTTCTGGTCGCTGCATTATCGGAAAGATGTGGAAGTGTTGGAAAGGGTGCAGAAGAGATTTACAAGGATGTTGCCTGGTATGGTGGGAAGATCGTATGAGGAAAGGCTGAGGGACTTGGGGTTGTTTTTGTTGGAGAGAAGGAGGTTAAGAGGTGACTTAATAGAGGCATACAAGATGATCAGAGGATTAGATAGGGTGGATAGTGAGAGTCTTTTTCCTCGGATGGTGATGGCTAACACGAGGGGACATAGCTTTAAATTGAGGGGTGAGAGATATAGGACAGATGTTAGAGGTAGGTTCTTTACTCAGAGAGTAGTAAGGGCCTGGAATGCCCTGCCTGCAGCAGTAGTGGACTCGTCAACATTAAGAACATTCAAATGGTTATTGGATAAACATATGGATGATATTGGAATCGTGTAGATTAGAGGGGCTTTAGATTGGTTTCACTGGTCGGCGCAACATCGAGGGCCGAAGGGCCTGTACTGCGCTGTAATGTTCTATGTTCTCTATTCTATCTGATTTAATCCCTTGTTCTTGGTTTAGAATTAACTACTTGGGTGCGTACCATTCTTGTAAAGCACTGTTCACGGGTAGCACAGTGGTTAGCAATGCTGCCTCACGGCGTCAGGGACCCGAGTTCAATTCCGGCCTTGGGTCACTGTCTGTGCAGAGTCTGCACGTTCTCCCCGCGTCTGCGTGGGTTTCCTCCGGGTGCTCCGGTTTCTTCCCACAGTCTGAAAGATGTGCTGGTTAGATGCATTAGCCATTCTGCATTCTCCCTCAGTGTACCCGAACAGGCACCGCCGAAGTGCGGTGACGAGGGGATTTTCACTGTAACTTCATTACAGTGTTAATGTAAGCTTATTTGTGACACTAATAAATAAACCTCAAAATCTTTGGGCTACATTCTCTGTGTTCTGGGCATGGGCTGTGGATCCTGTCTACTGCATGTTCTTGGCATTCAATACACATTTAAATATAGAGTTATAAGCAACGCCAGTCTTACTAATCGCAAATGCCATTTCCTCTATCGTGGCCACTTTGCAAGTGGAAATAATTCATACAGAAGTCATCACCATAAACTAGGCATTTATAACTTAGCACTGGTAGGACTTCCTCACCTTCTCAAGTTTTAGGTGGATATGTATAGCAGCAGTGAGGGTGGGAAGAATTTATCACAAGGAAGAGAATGTATTAAATTATATCTGAGCAACGATTTAAGTTCCACAACTTTTCCTTCCTATTAAGATCCCTTTGGCTATTTACTCAATTAGTATTGCCCACTTATACAATAAATGGCAATCAACTACCAATGTTAAATGATTTTTACTCCTTTTTAATGAATAACTTCCATTTTAAACAACCTCTCTTCTTACCAGAGTCCAGGTTTTCTCTTCCTAGCATGATAAACATACATATATCCCAATTAAATCCGCTATTTTAGAAGTGCTTTTTTTAAGTTTGCTTCGACTCTGCTTGAGAATTCAAACTAAAGCAGATAACTAACATGTGCAGACACAAATCCAAAGCTACTGACATGTGTTTTAATGCTCCCATTACTAAACTTCTTTAAAGTTTAAAGAAGAACAAAGGACTTTTCAGTAAAGTGCTAGAAATTATAAATGATGGTTGCAATTTGCCAGTGAACATAGATGAATGTCTGTGCGCAGGGGAATGTTGCAGAAGCTATTTTCCAGCCCTGATGGAATTTAAAATTCAGGCTGCTTACAATGAGTGATGCTAAGCTTATCCCATGATTTCTAACCATTTATTTGGACTTTATCCACACTGTGGGAAGATGCCCCTAAACTTTTGCCTTTAGTTTTAAAGTAACAATTAACTGACAATATTTGGAGTATAATTAGATGAACGAAAAATAAACTGCATTGCTCCAGTCTGTGAGTGCTGCTACAGAGTTTGAATATAGGCTAATTGGGGGGAAAAGTGCAAGGACTGAAAGCCCCTGACTGTCAGCATCCACACAGTTGATGATCAACCATTTTAATATCCAAACAAATAGCATTTGTCATAGCATTCATGGGGGTGATCTTACCAGCTCGTTGGGTGGGTGGTGAACGAGGGTGGTGATTAGCTGAGGGGGGGCCCCGATATTGGGGGGGGGCGATGTGCGGGGGAGTGACAACCTCCCAATGCACTATGTTCTCTTGTAAGTCGTGCAATGGGAGATCAGGGTGCATGCGCAGTAGTACCCTTTAGTAGTCAGCAGCCGGCATCCCGGCATGAATAGACTCTGTCCACTCCCCCTACAAGTGAGAATCATACCTCACCTCTTTTTTTTCTAAATGTCATAAGATTTTATTTTTTTTCTCACGCCAGGAAAATGGATCTGAAACTCTCCCGTTTCCACACTCGTTTGGCACTTAGAATATTTTTGGTGAGATCACCCCATATATCACATTCTCTCCTATCCAAAAGCAGGGTTGTTTGATTTTTGTGTACCACTTTAAAGTTTAAAGTTCATCAAGTGTGGGAGGAATATAATATATAAATGCACTTATGAGCTTGAGCCCAAAATGAAGTCCGTGCAGAACTAGAACCAATTATGGACAAAATTAAAAATTCTCTGCTCTTGCTTTTGAGTGGATACATATGGAAGTTTTTTGATATACCCTAATTGTTCGACTAAAATGAGCTTTAAGAGAATCCAATATTTATGGAATAAAGGCAGACTCAAATTTCAAAGTTTTAGGACAAGAATTGTTGTTACTCCAGCTTTTAATAAATGATATTTTGCATGTTTCCAATTAGGTATGTTTTCTGAAAAGGAAGAGAACTTTGTGAAAAACTGTCTTGGATTTAAAGCATTCAAGATTAACTTTCCAAGGTAACTGGTTAACAGATTTCATTGGGATATTATCTGCCTTCTTGCATTTCAAATGCACAAAAAAATTTGAAAAATTAAATTGTTAGAGGAAACTATGATTCATTGAAGATCTATCTGAATTTCTTCCACTTTGTGTTTCCAATTAAATCCGCAAGAGTTTATTGTTGCTCTGGTCTGTTTGGATTTGTTTGTGTTCAGGCATCTGTTACAGGAACGACATGTAAGAAAATTCACGCAATAGCTTCTGTACTTTGCAAACAGAAGGAACATGCCCACACGTTGCACCTTTTTCATTAAGCTAAAGCTTAGAGAGAACAGAGATTCCCTGGTTCATTCCTCAGGGAATTGCCTTGACCAGAGTTGAACTGCCCGGTTTTAATTTGAACAGGTCTGGGCAGTTAACTGTCCCATGCTGCATTCCCACGGCAATGCTTCCACCAATCAGCACTCTCTTATGCAGTATAAATTGTTGTTTTCCCATTACTGTTGATAATTTCTTATGAGCCGTGTTGATGAGTGCAAGGCAAAAAGCTTTGATGGCATGTCTCTTTTTTTTCAGCAAAACTCCGGTTCAGAACTATCACACAGCTAAAGATATTTGGATGCACTGTGGGAGGAAACCCATGCAGACACGGGGAGAACGTGCAGACTCTGCACAGATAGTGACCCAAGCTGGGAATCAAACCTGGTGTGAGGCAGCAGTGCTAACCATTATGCCACTGCGTCGCCCGCTAGGATTGAACCAGCAACTAGAGTGGCCCATACCAGGTGGCCAGCCTAGCTGATTTCCCGGGTTAGAGTGGGCAAGAGTTGAGGGTTCCTCCTTAACGGGTTCCCTGGGATCATCAGAGGCCCCTCCCACAAGGTGTACCATTCCCTGGCTGCCCCCCCCCCCGCGCGCCCCCATGGCCGTTCATATACCCGCCTTAACCCCCAATAACCCTCAGGAATTTGCAAACAAGCACAGTGCTCCTCCAGCATTGAAACAGTACCAGCATGCCACCAGGAACACTGACCCTGCCACTACTGGAGAGCTAACAGCCTCTGATGGACTGACAGCTCTCTGAGATGGGGCGTCCTGTCCCTGACGGGTGGATGTGCCACCTCAAATCTACTAATGGCCAGTCAGCCATTAAACATCTGCAGAACAGCTGTTCTTCTGCTGGGTGGTCTACCCCACGCTCCCCCTCCCCCCCCCCCCCCCCCCCACTGACCTTTTAGCCAGGGGCTGCAGGGACCATTTGCACTGCATGAAATTCAGCCTAAAATATAAAGGACATTTAATGCTGCAGTTTACCAATGAACAAAGATGCAATAATAGCTTTCACTCCAATGAGGTTGATCGATTTCTTTCAGCATTTTTATAACTGACCGCCTTGCAATAACTGACCATTAAACTGTCAAAATCTTTGGTAATTATCTTGCTACATCATGTCAATAAAATGTAATGTTAAATAAAATCATAAAATGAGGACAGGTTTATTGGAAAGAATTAGGACTTGGAAAAAATGAGATGACAGTTAAAAGGTTAAATTAAGTGGAAGGTAATGTATTTCTTTTTCAGCAGTGAAGATGCTGGCAATTTTCCAGGCAGTGATATATTCAACCGTGTAACTCAGATAATCACCTTTCAGGAGTCTGCTGATAAACTTCTCGAAGAAAACATGTAAGAGCTGTACCTTTTTGATTGTTTTATTAAATTTCATACATGTTGGCAGATAACACATTGACAGAAAAAGTGCAAAGTGTTCAATCATAGAATCCCTACAGTGCAGAAACAGGCCATTCGGCCCATCGAACCGGCACCGACTCTCTCCGATACAGTATCTCACCCAGATCCGTAACCCTATATATTTACCATACTAATCCCCCTAACCTACACATCTAGGCACACTAAGGGGCAATTTAGCATGGCCGATCCACCCGACCTGCACATCTTTGGACTCTATTTGAATTCTATTTCCCTGCACACTTTAAGGCTTGGGTTTTCAGGCCTATTTGAGGAGGTGGAACTTCTATCCACTGTCATTGAATCATAGAATCCCTGCAGTGCTGAAGGAGGTTATTCGGCCCATCGAGTCTGCACCGACCACAATCCCACCCAGACCCTATCCCCATAACTCCAAATATTTACCCAAACTAGTCCCCCTGACACTATGGGGCAATTTAGCATGACCAATCCACCTAACCCACACATCTTTGTCCCTGACCCAAACCAGGTTCCTGGCCCAGGGATTGTGTGCTTACGAAAGATGGGGTCTGAAACCTCTCCTGGTGCATTGCATCAGACTTGTGGCGGCAGGTATCGGGAAAACGTAGCCATCAAGCTGCCTTAAGAATCTGCCATTTTTTAAAGAAAAGAAATATTGAAAGCTGTTCCCACAGTTTAGGTGTAGCTTCGCTCCAAGAGCAATTATCACAGATCCTGCTTGCAAAATGTTTCCCAAGGTCTTCTGTGACTGACCGTACAGTAGTGGAGGCTGGAGTCTGAACGATGACCCAACTGCTGAGCATTCAGTCTGGATAAGCCATATGAAATACAGCGGAACCACAACATTTAATTACGTGTACCCATCCACGTCTGGCAAGTGCAAAATCCGGCCTATGTATTTGTGATGACAGTTTGTGCTCCTCCAAGTGACGTGTGACAGCAAAAAGGTGCAACATATTTGTGACACTAAAATAAACATGTTAATACATAACGTGAAATTCCCCTTTCTACTGGTTCTATGAAAGCATGAACCTATTTAAAGCTCCTGTTACTTTGCTCAACAATGCAATGCCATCTCTGCGTACATGGTAGTCTTTTATAGTCATATTTTCCAGTTGGCATTATTTTAACACAGAAATTAATCTACTGAAGAGTATTAAGTTAACTACAGTGAGAAAGCCTGTTCTTTTATTTCTGCAGTTCTTTCCACTTCATTTCACAATTTGCCTTTTGAAAATTTGATGTTATGGTTATTATACCCTAAATATGAATTGCAGGGCTACAATGGTTAGCACTGCTGTCTCACAGCACCAGGGACCAAGGTTCAATTCCTGCCTCGGGTGGCTGTGTATGTGGAGTTTGCACATTCTCCCCATGTCTGCGTGGGTTTCCTCCGGGTGCTCTGGTTTCCCCTCTCAATCCAAAGATGTGCAGGTTAGGTGGATTGGCCATGGCGAATTGCCCCTTCGTGTCGGAGGGATTAGCAGGGTAAAATACATGGGGTTGCAGGGATAGGGCCTGGGGGGGATTGTTGTTGATGCAAGCTCGATGGGCTGATCGGCCGCCTTCTGCACTGTAGGGATTCTATGATTCTATTTAATAATGTAACTTTAATAATGACTTCAGCGTGGCCTATATTTTTGCATAACGTTAAGTTTATTGCTTTCATTAATCACCAATTGCCAGGCATTAACCATACCAAACATTATCGCTGAGCTATAAGGCAGACGTTTCAAGTAGTGTACACAGTTAAAGGCACATATTCATCATTGGACAATTTCAGCCATTTTATCTTGATATCAGTTGGTAACAATTTGAAAAATTGTGACACCAGTGAACATGGAAATAATACCCAGATATTACCAATAGCCAGCAGGATTAAGGAAAATCCCAAGGCTTTTAAAGAGCAAGAGGGTAGCCAGGGAGAGGGTTGGCCCACTCAAGGAC
Source organism: Mustelus asterias (assembly GCF_964213995.1). Lineage (NCBI taxonomy): Eukaryota > Metazoa > Chordata > Chondrichthyes > Carcharhiniformes > Triakidae > Mustelus > Mustelus asterias. Next base: position 78,394,026 of record NC_135812.1, on the reverse strand, counting down.
AGGGGAGGGAATCTATGCATGGAGCCAGAGGAAATGAGCGAGGTATTAAATTAATACTTTGCGTCAATATTCACCAAAGAGGAGTTGGTGGATGATGAATCTGGGAAAGGGTGTGTAGATAGTTTGAGATCAAAAAGGTGGAGGTATTGGGGTTCTTGAGAAACATTAAGGTAGACAAGTCCCCAGGGCCTGATGGGATATATCCCAAAACACTGAGAGAGGCAAGGGTGGAAACTGTTGGGGCCTTGAGAGAAATATTTGTATCCTCACTGGCTACAGGGGAGATCACAGTAAGAAGTTTAACAACACCAGGTTAAAGTCCAACAGGTTTATTTGGTAGCAAAAGCCACAAGCTTTCGGAGCCTTAAGCTCCTTCTTCAGGTGAGTGGGAATTCTGTTCACAAACAGGGCATATAAAGACACAAACTCAATTTACAGAATAATGGTTGGAATGCGTATACTTACAGCTAATCAAATCTTAAAGGTACAAACAATGTGAGTGGAGAGAGCATTAAGACAGGTTAAAGAGATGTGTATTGTCTCCAGACAGGACAACCAGTGAGACTCTGCAAGTCCAGGCAAGCTGTGGGGATTACAGATAGTGTGACATGAACCCAATATCCCGGTTGAGGCCTTCCTCATGTGTGCGGAACTTGGCTATCAGTTTCTGCTCAGCGACTCTGCGCCGTCGTGTGTCGTGAAGGCCGCCTTGGAGAACGCTTACCCAAATATCAGAGGCCGAATCACCGTGACCGCTGAAGTGCTCCCCAACAGGAAGAGAACAGTCTTGCCTGGTGATTGTCGAGCGGTGTTCATTCATCCGTTGTCGCAGCGTCTGCATGGTTTCCCCAATGTACCATGCCTCGGGACATCCTTTCCTGCAGCGTATCAGGTAGACAACGTTGGCCAACATTTTCTACCTGGTACGCTGCAGGAAAGGATGTCCCGAGGCATGGTACATTGGGGAAACCATGCAGACGCTGCGACAACGGATGAATGAACACCGCTCGACAATCACCAGGCAAGACTGTTCTCTTCCTGTTGGGGAGCACTTCAGCGGTCACGGGCATTCGGCCTCTGATATTCGGGTAAGCGTTCTCCAAGGCGGCCTTCACGACACACAACGGCGCAGAGATAGCCAAGTTCCGCACACATGAGGACAGCCTCAACCGGGATATTGTAATCCCCACAGCTTGCCTGGACTTGCAGAGTCTCAGGCTGTCCTGTCTGGAGACAATACACATGTCTTTAACCTGTCGTAATGTTCTCTCCACTCACATTGTTTGTACCTTTAAGACTTGATTAGCTGTAAGTATTTGCATTCCAACCATTATTCTGTAAATTGAGTTTGTGTCTTTATATGCCCTGTTTGTGAACAGAATTCCCACTCACCTGAAGAAGGAGTTTAAGGCTCCGAAAGCTTGTGGCTTTTGCTACCAAATAAACCTGTTGGACTTTAACCTGGTGTTGTTAAACTTCTTACTGTGTTTACCTCAGTCCAACGCCGGCATCTCCACATACAGGGGAAATCCCAGAGGATTGGAGAATAGTCAATGTTTAGGAAGGGTAGTAAGAATAATCCAGGTAATTACAGGCCGGTGAGCCTTACGTCAGTGGTAGGGAAATTATCGGAGAGGATTCTGTGAGACAGGATTTACTCCCACTTGGAAATAAGTGGACGTATTAGCGAGAGACAACATGCTTTTGTGAAGGGGAAATCATGTCTCACTAACTTGATCAAGTTGTTCAAGGAAGTGACAAAGATGATTGATGAGGGTAGGGCTGTGGACATTGTCTACATGGACTTCAGTAAGGCCTTGACAAGGTCCCTCATGGCAGACTGGTGCAAAAGGTGAAGTCACATGGGATCAGAGGTGAGCTGGCAAGGTGGATACAGAACTGACTTGGTCATAGATCTCCCACCCACCTTATGAAGGAACAGCCTGTTCCGAAAGCTAGTGGCTTTTGCTACCAAATAAACCTGTTGGACTTTAACCTGGTGTTGTAAGACTTCTTACTTGGTCATAGAAGACAGAGGGCAGCAGTGGAAGGGTGTGTTTCTGAATGGAGGGCTGTGACAAGTGGCATTCCTCAGGGATCAGTGCTGGGACCATTGCTGTTTATAATCTATATAAATGATTTGGAGGAAAATGTAACTGGATTGATTAGTAAGATTGCAGACGACACAAATGTTGGTGGATTTGCGGATAGCGATGAGAACCATCAGAGGGTACAGCGGGATAGAGATCGGTTGGAGGCTTGGGTGGAGATGGCAGATGGAGTGTAATCCAGACAAATGTGAGGTAATGCATTTTGGAAGGTCTAATACAGATAGGAAAAATACAGTAAATGGCAGAACCCTTTAGAGTATTGATAGGCAGAGGGATCTGGCTGTACAAGTACACAGGTCACTGAAAGTGGCAGTGCAAATGGAGAAGGTAGTCAAGAAGGCATACGGCATGCTTGCCTACATCGGCCGGGGCATTGAGTTTAAAAATTGGCAAGTCATGTTGCAGTTTTGTAGAACCTTAGTTAGGCCGCATTTGGAATATAGTGTTCAATTCTGGTCGCCATACTACCAGAAGGATGTGGAGGCTTTGAAGAGGGTACAGAAAAGATTTACCAGAATGTTGCCTGGTATGGAGGGCATTAGCTATGAGGAGAGGTTGGAGAAACTTGGTTTGTTCTCACTGGAACAACGGAGGTTGAGGAGCTACCTGATAGAAGTCTACAAGATTCTGAGAGGCATGGACGGAGTGGATAGTCAGAAGCTTTTTCTCGGTGGAAGAGTCAATTACTAGGGGGCATAGGTTTAAGGTGTGAGGGGCAAGGTTTAAAGGAGATGTACGAGGCAAGTTTTTTACACAGAGGGTGGTGGATGCTGGGGGAGGTAGTGGAAGCAGATACGATAGTGAGTTTTAAGGGGCGTCTGGACAAACACATGAATAGGATGGGAATAGAGGGATATGATTGCTGGAAGGGTAGAGGGTTTTAGTTCAGTCGGATAGCATGGTCGGTGCAGGCTTGGAGGGCCGAAGGGCCTGTTCCTGTGCTGTAATTTTCTTTGTTCTTTGGATGTGCTTCAATGGGACCTCTATCAGTGCGAGTGCATCTGAGCAGAACTGAAGGCGTGCTACATTGTCTTTTGGATCAGACACTGAGCTGAGGCCCCCTGTGCCTGTTTAGATAAATGTAAAATCTCCTGAACTACCTGAAGACATAGTGGACCGGATCAGGTCTCCTGATAACATTTAACAGATTATCCAGTCATTTAGCTCATTTCTGTTTGTGGAAACCGCTTTGCACAATGCAGCTACCACTGCGGTCCACTTAACAATGATGACAACACATCAAAAATATCTCATTGTCTATGAAACACTCTGAAACCACTTCACGATGTGAACATGGTGTAAAATTGCAAGTTCTTTTGTTTTAGAAAATGTAATACTGCGGTGAAACTTAATAAAACGTACAAAATACCATTCAATCTTCTCACTTCTTCCTAATTAGGTACATAAAAGGATGGTTCAGTAACTACCACAGAAAAAGGAAGTTTGTTCACCCAATTATGCTTCGACATTTTGAAGGAGAGGTCAGAAGGTACGTTGGCACTATATTTGTATCATCCATATGCACCAAAAAGCTCGAATGTTGACTATTTAGACTGGATCTAAAATCAATTGACTATCTGATATTAAGACGATTACTATGATTGAGTAATAATGGCTAATGACCCTCTTTCAGTGTCCATGCAAACTGGGAGGCCGCTGTATTTGAGCTGAGTACAGCACTGGAAAAAATCTACGATCCAGATACTGTGGAAGAGTGGAGAGAAGAACACGTCAACCCAACCTTGACAAGGTTGCAACACTTTGTACAAGATATGGATGAAGCTTTGGCATCAGGGGACTTCAAATAAAAACACAATTAAATGAAGTGCTTTTTAAGAACCTAATGTTGAAGTGTTTAATTTGAAAACATGACCTTGCTAATTTATGATAGCTTCATTCAAGGTAAATCCAGCTACATGGTAATTAATGAGAGAGAGAGAGAGATTTAGCATGAATTGAGGGCGAGGCATTTAGTTCATCAAGCCCAATCCATCCAGATACACTGGTCAAAATCTTCCGTCCTCGGAAGTGGCTGGTGCCACTAACAGTAACTGTAGTTTTGGCTGGATGCTAGATTTTCCTCGCCACGGGTCCCACCACGGACGAGATTGGAGAATCCCGCCCTCTGTGTTCAGTTTACTCTAGCTATTTCATCTCCTGTAGTGGGGGTTCCTGCATAAGGTGAGAGGGGAGAGATACAAGTGTCCAGAGGGACGATGTTTTCACACTCAGGGTGGTGTCTGGAATAAGCTGCCAGAAGTAGTAGTAGAGGCGGGTACAATTTTATCTTTTAAAAAGCGTTTAGACAGTTACATGGGTAAGATGGGTATAGAGGGATATGGGCCAAATGCGGGCAATTGGGACTAGCTTAGGGGTTTTTAAAAAAAGGGTGGCATGGACAAGTTGGGCCGAAAGGCCTGTTTCCATGCTGTAAAACTCTATGACTCTATAATGGTTAATACTATGATCACTGCCGCTCCACAATTTGATTCTGATACAGCAGCAGCTGCTCCCAGCATCACAGACTGTTGTGTGCTTGGAGCAAATTGGTTGTCTCAAAGAACATTTAAAAAAAGCAGTAGTGGTCCATTTGGCTTTTCAAGCATGCTCCACCCTTCCATAACAAATGGTGGAGGTACAGTGGTTAGCACTGCTATCTTACGGCACCAGGGACCCAGGTTCAATTCCCAGCTTGGGTCACTGTCTGTGTTGGTTTCCTCCGGATATTCAAAACAAAACGTTAATGGTGAAAACCAAATGTGAACGAATAAATTGGTCGAATGCAGTTTATTGGACTAAATAGTTTCCTTACATTTCCATCGCCTGCCTCAACAATGAAATTCTATTTCATCACCGCAAATCATTCTTGTCATCTGAAGGGTGACCATTTTCAACAGTACAAATTATTTTGCACAAGTACAGTAATTCAAATATTGGGATATCTGAAAAGTTTGTATTTTGTGTGAAAATGACAGATAAAAGATCAAAGGAATTTTCTGGGATTATAAAGTTATAGCAGTATAGAGTGGATATGCCTCAAAGGCATTTGCCTAAAAGGCTGGCAGAAGCAAAATGGTGATAGCCGGGGATACTAAATATACACTTAACATTCACAGATCATCATTTATTCTTATACTAAATCAAAAACCTAATTTATTATCCTGATGTATGCTTCCAGTATTGTCCCATCTTTCATCAGGTCATTTCTGTATGTTACATTTTTTGGGGGTTTATTTATTAGTGTCACAAGTCAGCTTATCTTAACACTGCAATGCAGTTACTGTGAAAATCCCCTAGTCGCCACACCCTGGCGCCTGTTCAGGTACACTGAGGGAAAATGTAGCATAGCCGATGCACCTAACCAGCACATCTTTCGGACTGAGGGGGGAAACCGGAGCACCCGGAGGGAAACCCACGCAGACACAAGGAGAACATGCACACTCCACACGGACAGTGACCCAAGCCAGGAACCGAACCCAGGTCCCATTTTGTTGCCAAATGCACACGTAGATGTTCTGACAAGGCATTTTTCATTGTGAAAATGGCTGGTGGGAGGTGCATAAGAAATGTTTTTCCTAGAATAAGACACCTGGACTCCTCTGCAAAGTCATACAGAGCAGTTTTGGAACCTGGCATGAGGTGCCACAAGTGTGTACCTATGTCTCCATCCTGTATTCCGCCACAATGTATTTTTTAATTGTTGGCTGTATATGGGTGATGATGCAGAGGCTGCTGTTGTTGCCCTGGGAAGGTAGTGCTCCTGGTGGAACCATCTCAAACCACTGCAGTCCTTATGATTGTTGATGTTGAATAGGCAATTCCAGGATTCTAAATTCTCATTGATTTCATGCACACTGTTTCTAAAACTGGAATCTCATCTAGGCTTGAAAAATTGTGTCATTAAACATAATTTGCTTTAAATGACAATTGTAATTGGCTTGTCATTTGAATTATATGCCGGAGAACAAGCCTGATTCTGAAGATGAATAGTGATTGATGGATGCAGAGTAAAAGGTACAGATTAAACTGTGCAGCCACTATTCTGCACTATGCTAACCAGTAACATAACCTACATATAGATATGTGGAGATGCCGACATTGGACTGGGATGGGCGCAGTAATAAGTCTCAGCTCCAGGTTAAAGTCCAACAGGTTTATTTGGAATCATGAGCTTTCGGAGCGCTGCTCCTTCCTCAGATGGAGTGGAGTAGCGCTCAGAAAGCTCGTGATTCCAAATAAACCTGTTGGACTTTAACTTGGTGTTGAGACTTATTGTACATATAGATAACCTAATTATGTTGGATTATTGCTTTAAAATGAACAATCTTTCATGTCATCGCAAATAGGGAGTCAAGATGAAATATAATATTGAGTCAATTGTGGGAAGCGCTTAACTGGTCCCAACAAAAGGAAGCAGAGAGGAGAAAGGATGGGAGAAGGACTGGGAATTGTGTGTGGAGATGGATGAGATAAACAGTGGGTTGGGTTGGGGACATAATGTTGGCCATTAACAGAACAAGCAGCTTCCATAAAATGAAAATTAGTGCCCCACACACTGATTTCAGTACATATTGGCCAGAATTCTCTGGCCATTCACACCCTGCTGCTACGGTCAGCAAGAACGGATAACTTGACACTCAGCCAAAACTCTGTTCACTGCACTGGGACCAGAGATTCCCAACTGCAGGCAAGGGCAGAGAATCCAGCCCATTATATACTGAAATCAGTGCTATTTTTTAGCAAAGCACTTGGTAAACAGTGGTAGCAGCAGACAGAGTCAGCATGGATTTACGAAAGGGAAATCATGCTCGACAAATCTACTGGAACACTTTAAAGATGTAACTAGATGAGAGGGAGCCAGTGGATGCGGTTTATTTGGCCTTTCGACAAAGTCCCACATAAGAGATTAGCGTGTAAATTTAAAACCCAGGATTGGGGGTAGTATATTGTGATGGATAGAAAACTGGTTGGCAGACAGAAAACAAAGTAGGAATAAATGGGTCATTTTCCAAATGCAGGCAGTGACTAGCGGGGTGCTGCAGGGATTGGTGCTAAGACCCCAGCAATTCACAATATAAATGATTTAGATGAGGGAACCAAATGTAATATCTCCAAATTTGCCCTCTTTTTAGGTCAAACCAAATAAACAAACTCAGATAGATAACACAAAAGCTGGGTGGGAGGGTGAGTTACGAGGAGGATGCAGAGGTGCTCCAATATGATTTGGACAAGCTGAGTGAGTGGGAAAGTGCTGTAGAATGTGGATAAATGTGAGGTTATCCACTTTGGTAGCAAAAATAGGAAGACAGATTATCTGAATGACTATAAATTAAAAGAGAACAGAACATGCAACAAGACCCGAGTGTCCTCGCTGAAGGTAAGCATGCAAGTGCCGCAGGCGGTAAAGAAGGCAAATGGTATGTTGGCCTTCATAGAGAGAGGATTTAAGAACAGGAACAGGGATGTCTTGCAATTATACCGGACCTAGGTGAGGCCACACCAAGAATAGTGTGCGCAGTTTTGGTCACCTCATCTCTGAGGAAGGATGTTCTTGTTACAGAGAGAGTGCAGATTAATTCCTGGAATGACAGGGTTGATGCATGAGGAAAGATTGAGTTGGTTAGGATTATATTTCCTAATGTTTAGAAGAACATTTTTTGGGGGGGAAAAGAGGAGATGATCTCATAGAAACCTATAAAATTCAAACAAGACTGGATAGTAGATACAGGAAGGAAGGATGTTCCAGATGGTGGGAGTGTCCAGAACTAGGAATCACAGTCTACGGATACAGGGTAAACCTTTTGGGACTGAGATGAGCAGAAATTTCTTCATCCAAGGAATGGTAAACCTATGGAATTTGCTACCACAGGAAGCATTTGAGGCCAAAACATGTTTTCAATAAGGAGTTAAATATAGCACTTGAGGCAAAGGGGATCAAAGGATAAGGGGCGGAGTGGGTCCAGGCTACTAAGTTGGGATGATCACCCATGTTTATAATGAATGGCGGAGCAGGCTCAAATTGCTGAATGGCCTATGTTTATATATCCTACACACCAAAGCTAGATCCAACAAGCAGTCGAGCAACAATTAAAGAAAGATGCAACCTGCTTAACAGTTTAAATACTTTTTTTTTTTGCAAGGAGTGTACCTCAAATGGATAATGCTTTTTATAAATTAAAAACAACTTCTTTGCATTGGCTCTAAAATATTAATTTTTGTAAAGGCAGTTTTAGTATTATTTTTAAAATGGGCAGCTATACAAATTACTTAGTCCAAATAACAGTAGGAACATTTGAATGAAGCAACCTCTTTGGTGGCATTCTGACATTGACAGAGTATGAAGCATTTTGAATTAAACGGGACAATCACATTTCACATTTGATTGAAATGCTGGGGTTTGAGCAGAGTCTCACAATCAACTCAGATTTGCAGTTCAATCTTCCAGCAGCCCTGACTACCCAGATTCAGTTACTACCAGCATGTGAACGCTTGAGTTTAGGAATCAGCTGCTCCGTTCCTCAATCCTATTGACTCAAGGCTTTTATAACATCAAAACTAGTGACCCAGTCTCCTAACTGCCAAATTCCTGCATGAACATAACCAGTATGTGTCAAATGCGAATCTGTAACTACCTATTTAAAGATCATAAATATTTTTCACATCTCTGCCAAAGGGATAGATTAGGCCATTACTGACGAAACAAAACATCCAACAAGCCAGAGTTTTATTCTCCCCACTTCTTAAGAGGAAGTGGTAATAATTTACAGTACACCTGTTAAAAAAAACATACACAGAATGTGGGTGTCACTGGCAAAGTCAGCATTTGTTGCCCATCACAGATTGCCCTTGAGTGTGGTAATGAGCCACCTTTTTCATCTGCTGCAGTCCACGGAGATACATCCAAAGTGCTGTTAGGAAGGAAATTCCGGTTTTTGGATCCAGTGACTGTGAAGGAGTGGTGATAACGTTCCAATTTAGGATGGTGTGGGGTTTGGAGGGGAACCTGCAGGTGGTGGTGTTCCCACATATCTGCTGCCCTCGTCCTTCAAGAGATTGCAGATTTGGACAGTCCAGTGGAAGCTTGATGAGTTGTTGCGCTGCACCTTGTAGGTGCTGCACACTACTGCCACTGCATCAGGGGAGGGAATGCTTGTTTAATCTTGTGGATGGGGTGGCAATCAAGCAAGCTGCCTTATCCTAGATAGTGCCAAGCTTCTTGTGTTGGTGGAGATGCACTCATCCATGCAAGTATTCCATTACACTTCTGACTTGTGCTTTGTAGTTGGTGGACAGGCTTTGGGGAGACGGGGAGTTACACCTCACAAAATGCCCAGCCTCTTCAGCAGGCCAATCCCTAGAATCTCAATCTACCAGCATCACATTTCTATCCCCTTTGCAACATTAACATTCTTTACAGGATGTTCAGCATTGAACTGCTTTCAAATAGTCTTCTCGCTCTACTAGAAAGTAAACCCATAAGGCAACTGGTGCACAAAATGTATTTAGTCAACCATCCTCATTCAGAAATACTGCAAACGGTCTCAGCATCCAACCACTAACTATTCCTCTTCCTTACTTGTACTTAAATACACAGATCATTTCTACTATTCCACTGTATTATTCGCCTTACAGGAAAACAATTGTATGAATATTATTTTTACAAGAAACCCCCAAAGAGAAAACAAAGTGAATTGAAATGGGGTGGCACAGTGGTTAGCACTGCTGCCTCACAGCACCAGGGACCTGGGTTCGATTCTTGGCTTGGGTCACTGTCTGTGTGGAGTTTGCACGATCTCCCCATGGCTGCGTGGGTTTCCTCCAGGTGCTCCGGTTTCCTCCCACAGTCTGAAAGATGTGCGGGCTAGGTGGATTGGCTATGCTAAATTGCCCCTTAGTGTCAGGGTGACTAGCTAGGGTAAATGCATGGGGTTGTGGGATAGGGTCTGGGTGGGATTGTGGTCGGTGCAGACTTGATGGGCCGAATGACCTCCTTCTGCATTGTAGGATTCTATGAAATGGACTATAAACAAAGTATGCAGTTGTAAGAGCAAAGTCACAACCAAAACAAGGTTCTCCGTTCAGTATTTCCTAAGTAACTAGCTATTATTCCTTACAGCTTATAATATTGATCAAATATACAATAAAAGTTGCATTCTGTCAAAGCAAGGTGTTCACGTTAGTAACACTGGAATGTGCAAGTTATAGTTGTGTTATTTCTCCAGCAAAAATGTTCACCATGCAGTGTGCAGCTTCACAACTAGTTTTCCAGAACTGTTCAGATGTTAAAAAGCCATGGATTTATTGGGGCTGCGTCCTTAATGATAGTGAAATGATTCTGGTTAATAATCCTCAGTTTTTTTCATTTTCACTGCTGGTGCCATCACTGCTGTCTGCAGACAATCCCAGCTTGTCATCAAGAGACGGTTCGTTCAGCTTTAGAAAGTTAGTTATAAGATTTGCTACGGCATCAACGTCACTGCGCAAAGGAAAGAAAAACACAAGACAAAGTTAGAAATGCAGGTCTCGGCCCAAATCTTACAGTCAGCGCCGACCCTTGTTGCTGATGCTGGTCAGACGGAGAGCTACCCACTTACTGGGGTGAGATTTTTCTCTCCACATTTCCAATGGAGGATCCATCCGCGCTCCCTCACTCAGCACAGGAATCCACAGAGAGCAGCAGCAAAGGGAATCTGCGCAGAAGCCAAGCTCCCCCTCTTCAGGGCACCAGCTGCCATATTCTGATAAGTATTCAAAGGCTCCAAGCTTTCTCTATGTCAGTGAATGAAGGAGTTGGGCCAGGCAGGTGGATAGGTGTGTCATGGGGGAGCCAGTGTGAATGGTGTGGGGGGCGGGGGGAGGGGGGTCAGTTCCATATTCATCCAGGATATAGACGAGGCAGCAGAGTGGTTAGCACAGAGCCAGAGACCCAGGTTCAATTTCAGCTTTGGGCGAATTTGTACCTTCTCCTCAGGTCCGCGTGGGTTTCTTCCGGGTGCTCCGGTTTCCTCCCACAGTCCAAAGATATGCCATACTAAATTGCTCCTTAGTGTCCAAAGATGTGAAGTTAGGAGGATTGCAGGCCAAATGCATAGAATTACAGCAATAGGGTGGGCCTAGGTAAAATAGGTGCAGACTTAATGGACTGAATGGCCTCTTTCTGCACTGTAGAATCCTACAGTGCAGAAGGAGGTCATTCGGCCCATCAAGTCTGCATCGACCACAATCCCACCTCGGCCCTATCCCACAACCCCATGCATTTACCCTAGCTAGTCCCCCTGAAACTAAGGGGCAATTTAGACCGATTATTCAGTCTAACATTTCCTGGGTAACTATTTAGGTAACTAAGTCGGAACAGTCCAAAAATTCCAATGCAATTCCCCACCAAGTCAGTGCATCAGGACTTCCGGGGTTCTAGCATACATCTTTGATCATGTCTCCAACAATCCAAAGACTGCATGATCTGTGTCCTAGTATCAAAAAGTACACTGATCAGCAATGCACATGAACTGGCCCATTTTCCTCCTTTTCCCCCCCATCACTCCCAAAAAAAATCACATCATTATGTATCAGCTGGATATCAGAAATGTTGCAGACAGACCCATGATGGGCATCCCTCAGACTTGAATTCATATTTATCTGGTGGTGTGGAAAATTCTTTATTATCTCCAGTTTACTTTCACTTACGTAGAAACTACACTTCAAAATAATTCATTGTACGCGCTTTTGTTAAAAAAGTGTGTGTTCTTCTTCCCGTTACTGGACCACTCAAAGTTCATTTTCCTCTTTTAAAATTATCTTTACAAAGTGTCATCTTTGCCTCTTGGTTTTATATTTTACCAAAGAGAAAGGGGAGTTTGTGGCTTGCTCCCAAGTTTGTCAGGCAATCATCATTGTTAATTTCTTTTTCACACTTTACAGCGACATCCTTTCAAAAGATACAAGGTTACATTTCTACACTGGTGACTTGAATTTTATAATGGGGAACAATATGCCCATGTATGCAACCAAACCAGAATTTCATTGTAAATAGGGTAAAGTCTCCAGTTGACAGGGTTCATAAAATGAGAGATATATTTGCCTCTGTGGACCATGTGCAGCATAAATGTTCAACAATTGTACTGCTGGAGATAATGGGGTTCAAAACACAAAAATACAATTAAGCAACATGAACTTATCCAAATTAAAAAGGACAGATTTATTCTCGTGTATAATTATAATACTGATATAAACAATTGCTTAAACAACAAAATAGTTGATTCTGCAGCTCCACAAAGTAAGCGTAAATTGGGTTAATACACATCATCAATTTTTTGGTAAAGCACAAATTGGCCAAAGAGTCGAGTTACTTACCTCCGATTACTTAGCACTGCGCTTTGGGTCAGCGGGTGTGAAAAGCCAGTTGCAAACCGCAGTACGACCAGGTAACCTTTCCCCAAATAGCGGACCCTCTCCTCCTCTACTGTAACAGCACGGATATGCTGAAGCTGTGCCACCACTAGAAACAGAACACGGTCAGTCACTGAAATTGAGCTAATAAAATATTGCATGAAATTGTACAAATTAATATCACACATTACAAAACTAGAAAGTACCACGATCTGTGTTTGGCGTTGTGAGTCTGCACAGTGGTAGTGACAGAGAAATAGAGCACAAAGTTATCCTAATGGCTATCCGGTTCAGATCACTCTTTACACCACCTCACAAAATGGGCCAAAAAGCAGCCACTTTTGGACGTGCAAAGTACCCAGTATATCTCAAATTACTCTGGAAAGACAAAGTTTCTCAAAATTTGAACAACAGGTTAAGGAAGCAGTTTCATGCTGCAACTATGCAAGTAGTATTTTCTATTAATGGAATGCTGCCATCAGTCCAAAAGGTGTTCTGCCCATTTCACAAAGTGTCAATTTCAGTGCTAATGCGATGTCAGATACATAGGCCGAGCGATTGGCTGAATTATTTAACAGCATGTTCCTTCAATTGTCCATAATAATGCAGACTGCACTCATCAAACCAGGCTTGCCAAACCCAAAATAAAACATCTACACTGATGCGATTCTGCAATTGGACAGCACTACCTGAATAATCCTGGGTGTTCCATTGGCTACACTAACAACCAATTTAAAATAAATCAGTCAAACTCGCAACGTGACTCATTCACAAATGATTGATACGCCACACAAAAGGAACCAATCTCTGCAAACAAAAGGAACATGTTCAAGCCTTGCGCCTCTCCTCAATTACCTTGGTGAACCCTTTGATTGTCTTTCACCACGGCAATGCCGAGAACAATCAGTTGACTTGCTAACCACACTTTACTGTAGTATGAATGGTTAGAATTTTGGGTATTCTTGCATTTGTTCTGTTGAGTGCAAGACAAAAAACTTCGGCAACATGTCTCTCTTTTCAGCAATATCCAAGTTCTGTACTACCAAGCAACTGCTTTAACATAGAATCCCTACAGTGCAGAAGGATGCCATTCGGCCCATCAAGTCTGCACCTACCACAATCCCACCCAGGCTCTATCCCGTAACCCCACATATTGACCCTGCTAATCCCCTTGACACTAGGGTCAATTTAGCATGACCAATCAACCAAACCCATACACCTTTGGACTGTGGAAGGAAACTGGAGCAATCTCACGCAGACACAGGGAGAACGTGCAAACTCCATGCGGACAGTGACCAAGGCTGGAATTGAACCCGGGTCCCTGATGCTGCGAGACAGCAGTGCTAACCACTGTGCCACCCACTTTCATGTTGTAGTCAGATTATTACTTTAGTGTAAAAGGTGCACCTTGAGAAGCTAGCCCTGCCATTAAAGGCCAAATCTTTGTCTTGTTATATCTAACCTGAACCTAGAGACGAGGTTGAAAACATTAATTGGTTGATCAAAAGCAAGCCATGCGAGGTGGCACTGAGAAGGAATTAACAATTAGCAGAGGAGGAGGAATTAACGCTGAATTCATGTTCAGGACAAAATGAATAGTTATTCACCCCACCTCAACATACTTTGTTGTAAGGTTTCTACCATCACACTCAATTTGTCACCATGGCTCTAAAGTTTAAGGTTAATGTTTGGAAAAATAAATTTTCACCTTACCGTGATCTTGACTATTTCTCCACATGGTCAATATCCTCGTATAAAGATTAAAATTTTTAAGAACTGCAACACCTTTAGTCTGGTCAAAAATGACTTCCTGAAAGGCAGATAAAAAGAAACTATTAAATGAATCGAAAGACAAAAAATTTCACATTACAATCTTACTTCCTACCAATGGATCAGTGTTCGACATCATGCAAACATTTAATCCTTGTGGATTATTTGATGTAATATTGGTTTCCCGGTGTTCCAGAATTTCTAAAGCATCAGCGCTTTTCCATTTAAATTTTTGTCCATTGCCAATATTCAGGTAGCTTTTACCAATTCATTGCTAAATATTAACTTGACAAACAGAACCTCAAAAATGTAGGTTGGGAGTTGTCAGCGGCAAACATTACACGAGGAGGCAGGTTCGCAAAGATTTGAAAACACATTGAGATTTCTTATTTTGAGCCACTTCATAGGAACATTTATCTTGTTAAATCTGGGTAATAAGAGGTTAAAATTGCAAAGCATACAAGCTTCTGGAGGTAGGGATTAGATCTGACAAAGAACATGACCAAGATTATATCTCTCCAGTAGCAGATAATCTTGACACTTTGATTCATTCCCAGGATGTGGTGATTGCTGACAAGGCCAGCATTGATTGTCCTTCCCTGGGTACAGGGAAGATAGGTGACTTCTGAGCTCAGCTCACAAACCATTTTATTGGTTGGAAACTGAAATTACAAATTATAGGCCAGAATGGATAAAGACAGGTTTTCCTTCCCTGAAGGAACTTAGTGAATCACTTGAAATTATTTTTTAAAAACAACGATCCAAAGCATTTAAGTTGAATCCAGTTTCTCAAGCTGTGTGGCACAGTGGTTAGCACTGCTGCCTCAGCGCCAGGGACCCAGGTTCGATTCCTGGCTTGGGTCACTGTCTGTGCGGAGTCTGCACATTCTCCCCATGGGTTTCCTCCGGGTGCTCCGGTTTCCTCCCACAGTCCGAAAGACTGTGCTGGTTCGGTGTATTGGCCATGCTAAATTCTCCCTCAGTGTACCCAAACAGGCGCCAGAGTGTGGCGGCTAGGGGATTTTCAGTTACTTCATTGCAGTGTTAATGTAAGACTACTTGTGACACTAATAAATAAACTTGAACTTTTAATTCAAACTCTCACTCTCTAGATTTGTAACCCAGGTTCTGGATTATTAATCCAGTAATAATAGTCACTTCACAATCAGACCCTGGTTATGGAGACCTAATAGTTAAGACTTTCCAGTCAGCATTCAGAAAATGTCATCTGGAACAGCTCGATTCATTTGAACTCAGCAGTGGAGTGACTGCCAGGGGAACAGCTGTTGGTGAAACCCGCAACGTGGGAGGGCAGGAACAAGTAAGAGAAATATTGCAGAAGTTAAGAAGCGAGTTTGGCACCATTTTAGACTCCTTTGGTGTAGCATTTCTTTAAGTTTCAAAATGAACACTAGATACCTGGTCACATTATATATAATTCACAAGTATCTGAATAAATTATTTACAACTATGGATTCACGTCGCTGTAATACCCCTACTACTGAAGGCAAGTTTTAAATACCATCCTACCTCCCAGTCTTCCAAGTTTTGTACAGCCACAAATAAGCAGCCCACTACGTAGAATAACTTCCATGCCCAACTGTCTGCAAACAAATACAGATACATTTTATTCAGTCTCTCATATCTGCCCTGTACATAATGAAAACACTTCAGTCAAATGTACAGTCACAACACCCTATCATCTGGTATAATTTCACAGTTTGGTATGCAGGCTAATATATCTTTTTTTTAAAACCACAAAATCAGACACTCTTCTGTGTTTTACTCAGTAACTCTCTCTCTGATGCGTGGCACAGTGGTTAGCACTGCTGCCTCACAGCACCAGAGACCCGGGTTCGATTCCTGGTTTGGGTCACTGTCTGTGTGGTGTCTGCATGTTCTCCCCGTGGGTTTCCTCCCACAGTCCGAAAGGCATGCTAGTTAGGTGCATTAGCCATGCCAAATTCTCCCTCAGTGTACCCGAACAGGCACCTTATTGTGGCGACATGGGAATTTTCACAGTAACTTCATTGCAGTGTTAACATAAGCCTACTTGTGCCCCCAATAAATGAAAACTAAACGATGTAGGCCAACATTCTTAGCAGAGGTCCTGCTCCCAGGGTTAAATTTATACCATTCTGTAACCATTTGGAGAGTCCGTCTATTTCTGTTTCCTACTTTCCCGCTATAGAAATTGTACAACTTCTAGTTTATAACTTCATTCAAAAAGTCTAACCAAGATCAGAAACTCAAAACTTCCTGTGCTGCTGTAACCATCAATAAATCAATTGTCGTCGAGTGATCATTTGCACTTAGATATTTATACTAAAGCTAAAGTTTATGTACAAATTAAAGCTGCAGTGCATGGTACAGCTGTTACCTCATTTACTGCTGCATCTTTCTTTGTACCATTACTGAGCTTAGCCGATTTGTTCCACAACACAAATGGAGAAAATTGCCATCTTGAGCACATTCATTTCAATGCCTCGGTTAGGTGGGTTAGCCATGGTGAATGCACAGGGTTATGGGGAAAGGGCGGAGGGGAGGGCCTGGATGAGATGCTTTTTCCAGAGCGTTGGTGCAGACTCAATGGATCAAATGGCCACCTGCACTGCAGGGATTCTATGAAAATGAAAATCAGGTGTGTTCTGCAACTTGCTCGTAATTCGTTTTGCTGAATTGTGCCCCCAGTGAGGATGAAAATTTATCCCTTGTAATTCCAATTTAAGTTGTAAAGCAGGATGAATTTTTATAAATCTCTAACAATCTTAGCATTGAAAAAAAACTTAATTTCACATCAAACAAGTTTGTACATAGTTAATTTTGACAACTGTAATCTTCAAACTGTGCTGCCAAATGGTAACTGATTGTAAAGTTAATGGACTAGATTTTTCACCCATTCATAGCTGGACAATCATACCCTACCATGCCTCATAATTCTCAAGCTAGAGGGAGAGACTAAAGTTCAAATTCTGCATTTCTCCAGCAGAGACCAACTGATTTATCTCATATGCATGTAGTTTATCACTTTTATGATTAATTTGAGTATCTAAACCTGTACTCGGGCACACCAGACACCGGGGTACAATGAATATCAGAAAAGCAGGTGAGCCCAAGTGCATGCAAAAGAACCTTCCTGATGTTCCTCCATTTAATTTAGTTGAAGGAAATTCAAGTGGGTTTAGACCACTAAATCTCGAAAAACCTTCAATATTATCTCCTTGGAATTACTCGTCCCAACATTTTGTTTAGTTCCTTCACCACTTGCAAATACCAAATGAGTGATTTTACCAAGCTACCAAAAGTTTCACATCTCTCCCCGCTTCATATTCTTCAATCATTTATATTTCTGAATTCTTGCTTGTTTCACTTAATCTCATGGCTTCACACTCAATACTCTGAATTCCATCCGTCACTTCTGCACATTGACCTAAACCAGGTTTATGATTGCTTTTTTTTCTCCCCTTTATTCTTTCATGGGATGTGGGCGTTGCTGGCTAGGCCAGCATTTGTTGCCAATTCCCAACTGCCATTGAACTGAGTGGCTTGCTAGGCCATTTAAAAGTCAACCACATTGCTGTGGATCTGGAGTCACATGTAGGCCAGACCAGGTAAGGACGGCAGATTGTCTTCCCTAAAGACATTCGTGAACCAGATGAGAGTTTTTTTTTTATGACAATCAATGGTTTTGTGGTCATCATTAGACTCTTAGTTCCAGATTTCTTTTTTTATTGAATTCAAATTTCACCATCCGCCATGGAGAGATTCAAACATGGGTCTCCATGGCATTACCCTGGATCTCAGGATGACTAGTCCAGTGACAATACTACCATCATCTCTGTGAATAGTTGAAAATACATATTCTTTTTTTTAAATTAGTAAAGGAGATCCAAGAATCAGAAGGATATTAAACCATTATACTTTAACTTTTCTTACCTGCACTGTAGTAAGCAGCAGCTAGACCAATAGAACCAATTCCTACAGAAGAGAAAAAATAATTTCACTGTTAACTCTTTGTTGTGAACTTCTAAAGCTTTGGTAGTGATGTCCTTCAGCAATTTACATTTAAAATTACCCATCATCTTTTCCTCCATACAGAGCAACGTTAAATATAATTGTTAAATGCTTTAGATCAAACTATCTCAAAAACATTCCACATAATTATAACGTGCATAAGAAAATGTGGTGCTTGCAGTGTACCAATATTAAGACAAATGAAGAGTTAATTTTTTTTTTTGAAAAGTTAATTTTTAATTCATTCGTGGGACATAGGCATCACTGGCTAACCAGCATTTATTGCCCATCCCTAGTTGCCCTTGAGAAGGTAGCAGTGAGCCACCTTCTTGAATCGCTGCAGATAGTCAAGGATGGAACGTTGATCAAGACATCCAGAAAACTCCCTCCTCTTCTTTGAGTAATCCCATGGAATCCATAACATTCACCAGAACCACTAGAAGAGTTAAATCAAACTCTGATTTAAATGCATTAGTCAAAAGACAGCACAACAAGGCAGAATTGACTTAGTACTTCACTGACATCTTGTTGCGGGATGTGAACCTGCACTTTTAGGAACCAGAAATGAATATGTTACCAACGAATTCAAGGTGCTATAATTATTATGGACTCACCAACCAACACGGACCAGGACCGAACACCTGGAGATCTCTTCAGGTGAAGGATTGAATCTGTTCGTTCCTCGACAATCATATACGCCATCTCTACAAAGAGCTATGGACTATATGTTCTTGGATGATGCTTGCAAATGGATCTGCAATTCAGACACAAAACAGCAACATAATGAACAATTGGAAAGGAAATGCAATAAAAAGCAATTGCAAAGCGTGTTACAGTTCTCAGGAATAACATTAGCCCATTAAAATAATGCAATTTGTATTGTAACTACAAGAGTGGTATCAATTTCCAGTAAGCCATGAATCTAACAGTATTTAACATCACTCTGCACCTTCTGAAGACATCCACATCAGTAAGCCCAGCTTTACAATATTTTTTAAAACACTGGAGGGAAAAGCATTGTATAGCAGATCATACATAATATTTATCCAAAACAACATTTTAATTCTCAAATCAGCGCAATTCATCTTCTGCTACAGGACATACTCATTTTTTAATTTGTAGGATATGGGTGTCGCTGGCTGACCAGCACTTATTGCTCATCCATATTTGCCCAAGGGCAGCCGAGAGTCAATCACATTGCTGTGGCTCTGGAGTCACATGTAGGCCAGACCAGGCAAGGACAGCAGATTTCCTTTCCTAAAAGGAGGTCGGTGAAACAGATGGGTTTTTACAACAATCGACAATGGTTTCATGGTCATCAGTAAATTCTTTATTCCAGATTTATTTATTTTTATTTGAATTCAAATTCCACCATCTGCTGTGCTGGGATTCAAAGACAGGTCCCCAGAACATTAGCAGAGTTTCTGGATTAACAGTCTAGCGATAATACCACTAGGCCATTGCCTCCCACTCAGTGCTTCCATATTCATTGTCTACTATTTTCAATGGTAGCATTTTTGTAGATATTACTGATATTACATTGGAGGATTAATTCCACTTCTACAAAAACCCAGATCAATACATATTAAGCATAATATAATAAGGTATATAATAAAATTTTAATAGGTGACGTTAATCAAACTTATGGAATCACTCAGGGCTGTGTGTTAGAAGGGCGGTACTTTTCCCATACACTTGGATTCGCCGTCCAAGTTTAAATAGGGGTACATTGTGTGTAAAGTTAGGCTCAAAGAGGAGCTAGATGGTTATTTTTCCTTTCTTTTCTGTTTGGCTGAGTATCTGAAGACATTTTAAATAAACATTTTGCATTTGGACATCTGTGCGAGTTGTTGAACTGAGTGAACTCCCCACCCCCACCATCACAATCCCCAGTCCCTTGTGACATCACAGACTTTACACTGAGAAAATCCTACATTATTTTGATTCTGCTCTGTTCCTCCATCAATGCCCCACCCAAATAATGAAGTTGCATAAAATCAGATTCATCAACAGCCACATTTTCATTATTGTGTTGGCTTACTTTCTGACTGGAACATTAGCACTAATGGATCTCCTGGCACATTGCTCTTCTACACCAGTTTTGACAAAAAGCAGCATGTTTCTCTTCCTGCAACTTCTCAGAAACTTATTTTCTGCACCCTCTCACATTTCATTTTGTAGTTTGCCTTTTTGTCTCGCTCTAGAAGTCCAACATGCTCACCCTTATTGTCTTTGTATTTCTACCTCTATCTTCCTTGCTCTTTGATTTGATTTATTATCGTCACATGTATTAGTATACAGTGAAAAGTATTGTTTCTTGCGTACTATACAGACAAAGCATACCGTTCATAGAGAAGGAAACGAGAGAGTGCAGAATGAGGTGTTACAGTCATAGCCAAAGTGTACAGAAAGATCAACTTAATGCAAGGCAAGTCCATTCAAAAGTCTGACAGCAGCAGGGAAGAAGCTGTTCTTGAGTCAGTTGGTACATGATCTCAGACCTTTCTATCTTTTTCCCGAAGGAAGAAGATGGAAGAGAGAATGTCCGGGGTATGTGGGGTCCTTAATTATACTGGCCAAGGCAGCGGAAAGTATAGAGTGTCAATGGATAGGAGACTGGTTTGCGTGATGGACTGGGCTACATTCACAATCTTTTGTAGTTTCTTGTGGTCTTGGGCAAAGCAGGAGCCATACCAAGCTGTGATACAACCAGAAAGAATGCTTTTTATGGTGCACCTGTAAAAGTTGGAGAGTAGTAGCTGACATGCCAAATTTCCTTAGCCTTCTGAGAAAGTAGAGGCATTGGTGGGCTTTCTTACCTATAGTGTTGGCATGGAGGCGGGGGGGGGGGAAGAGAGAGAGAGAGAGAGAGAAGAAGAGGAGAAAACCAGGACAGGTTGATGGTGATCTGTCTCGATCCTTTCTACTTTGTCCCCATTGATGTAGATCGGGGTATGTTCTCCTTTACGCTACCTTCATTTTGTTGACATTGAGCGAGAGATTATTGTTGTCACCGCACCAGTTCACCAGATTCTCTATCTCATTCCTGGACTCTGTCTCGTCATTGTTTGAGATCTGACCCACTACGGTGGTGACATCAGCAAACTTGAAAATCGAGTTGGAGGGGAATTTGGCCACACAATCATAGGTATATGAGTATACAGCCTTGTGGGGCACCGGTATTAAGGATGATGGTGGAGGAGGTGTTGTTGCTTATCCTTACTGATTGTGGTCTGAGAGTTAGGAAGCTCAGGATCCAGTCGCAGAGGGGGAGCCGAGGCCCAGGCCAAGGAGTTTGGGAAAGAACAGACAGGAACGTGAATGAATTAGCTAGCTGACAAGCTCACTTTGCTATTTCCAATTGGAGCTGCAGTGGCAGAGTTTGTGAATGTTGCTGCAAAAGGACTTTTTCAGTAAACACACTCGCTTTGCTCAATACCACGCCTGGATATTTTACAACTTTATTGATATAATACTTTAAATGTAATAAATCATCCCAAGCTGCTTCACAGAGTATTCTGAATCAAAATTTGATACCGAGCCAAGTTAGGCAATAGTCAGGCAGACAGCCAAAAGCTTGGTCAAAGAGGTCATTTGTAGGAAGGGTCTTAAAGATGAAAAGCAAGGCAGAGTAATTTAGGGAGGGATTCTAAAGCTAGGGCCAGGCAATTAAAGGCACAGAGATCCATGGTAAAGCAATTAAAAATCAGGGACGCTCAAGAGGAACACATACCTCAGAGAATTAGAAGCTAGTGCAGATTACAGACATAGGGAGGGGCAAAGCCACGGAGGGATTTGAAAAATTGAGACGCTGCTTAACCAGGAAGCATTGTGGATCAGTAAGCACAGAGCGATGGGTGAACTTGGTAGCAGAAAGAACAAGGGCAGCAGAGCTTTAGATGACCCTCAAATTTACAGAGGGTTGAATTTGGGAGGCCGGCAAGGTATGTGTTAGAACAGTCAAGTCTAAAGATAATAAAGGCATAGATGAGAATTTCAGCAACAGTTGAGCTGAGGCAGGGGTCTGACTCAGTGATGTTGTGGAGGTGGTGTTAGACAGCCTTAGTGATGCCAAAGATGTGTGGTCAAATCCTCATCTCAGGGTCAAGTATGACACCAAGATTGCGAGCAGTCTGTTTCAGCCTCAGGCACTTGCCAAGGAGAGAGATGAACAGGAAAGAGAGTTTGTTGTGGGAACTGAAGACAACAGTTTGTCTTAATATTTAATGGGAAGAAATTTCTGCTCATAGGACAAGCAGTCTGATAATTTAGCAACGATGCTGGAGTCATGAGTGGTGGTGGTGAAGTGGAGCTAGGTGTCTTCAACATGCGTGTAAAAACAAACATGCTGCTTTCGGATGATCTGACCTAGGGATAACATGCCAATGAGAAATGGGAGAGGGAGCCACAGTTATCCTATCGGAGTGGGAAGAGAGCCAATTCGGGTCACATACTCAATAATTAAGAATGCAAACTAGGTGAGAGCAGTCCCATTCAGCTGGACGAGAATGGTGAAGTATCGGAGGAGAATGATGTGGTCAATTATGTCAAAGACTGCAGACATGTCACGAAGGACAGGAGCAATAGTTTACCTTCGTCAGTCACATAGGATGCTATTTGTGACTCTGGTAAGAGCCATTTTGGTACTCTGGCAAGGATGAAAATCTGATTGGAACTCAGTGTTTTGAATCCCTTCAAAAAGAATGGGCACAGAATTAGGAGGTGACAACATGTTCTAGAACTTAGAGAGGAAAGAGAGATTGCAGATCCATCAGTGGTGTACAAGGACAGTGGGGTCAAGGGCTGATTTTGAGGAGAGGGGTGATGACAAAAGATTTGAAGGCCTGAGGGATGGTACCTGAAGAGAGAGAATCATTGATATCAGTTGTGGGAATCAGAAAAGGAAGCGGGAAGATCAGTAGCTTAGTGGCAAGGGATCAAGGGAATAGGAGGCATGACTCGCGGGCAACCTGAGCTTGGAGATTGCACAAGGGGACATAACAAAGCTACTAGAGAATGATGCAAGTTCAAGATTAGGATGGGGAGAGCTTTAGGGAAATTTGAGCCTGGTGATCTAGGGGAAGGAAGGGAAGTGGCAGAGGCAGCTAATAGGATGATTTCAATCTTAGTGGAAAATCAGGTAATGTTTGGACAAAGGTTTCTGTGAGCTCCTCACAGCGAGGGTGGGAGAGATGGGGGGATTGGGGTGGGTTAGGGGTTTTAAAATGATGATTTGCAGTAAAGGTGTACCAGTCATGACAGAAAGTTTGTTACCAATTGATTCATTTTGAAGAGCTCTTTTTTATTACCTGTGACAAAGAAATATGCAGGGTTTATGATCCAGGTTGTCTAGGGTGGTAAACTAGTCACAATTTCTTCTAATCTTGCTCGCCATTTGCAGCAGAATAACCAAATGATTTAGAATAATTCAAGTCACCATTCAGAACAGGAGTTATACTCATAACTAGGAGCAGGAGTTGGCCATCTGGCCCCTCGAGCCTGCCCCGCCATTCAATAAGATCATGGCTGATCTTTTTGTGGACTCAGCTCCACTTACCCACCCGCTCACCATAACCCTCAATTCCTTCACTGTTCAAAAATTTATCTATCCTTGCCTTAAAAACATTCAATGAGGTAGCCTCAACTGCTTCACCGGGCAGGGAATTCCACAGATTCACAACAGTGTGTGTGAAGAAGTTCCTCCTCAACTCAGTCCCAAATCTGCTTCCCTTTATTTTGAGGCTATGCCCCCTAGTTCCAGTTTCACACGCCAGTGGAAACAACTTCCCTGCTTCTATCTTATCTATTCCCTTCATAATCTTATGTGTTTTTATAAGATCTCCCCTCATTCTTCCGAATTCCAATGAGTATAGCCCCAGTCTACTCAGTCTCTCCTCATAAGCCAATCCTCTCAACTCCGGAATCAACCTGGTGAATCTCCTCTGCACCCCCTCCAGTGCCAGTATATCCTTTTTCAAGTAAGGAGACTCCTCTCCGCATTACTGAATCCACAGTACTGCACGCCAAATGGAATATATGCTGCGCAATCTGAGACATGGGACTAATAATACAACTTTGAACAATCTATAAATGCATTGTGAACAAAAGCATTTTTAGCTGAAAAAGTGATAACACCTCTGTGGCAGTCAATTTAGCTTTGCATGTATCTTTACTTCTTCAAACCAGCTCAGGAAAATGAGTTGTGATTCATGACCTGATCGTTGTTGAGGTTAACAGTCATCAAAACAGGATTTGGAAATCCTGCGTGAGGCAACGTGACGAGCACAGTTCCATGCATGGTGTAGCACCAATAGAATTGTACTCTGGCAGCTGCTGCAGTTCCTGTGGATGCAACGCACTGCTTCATTTGATCATGTCCTCAGGTTTAGGTTTACTTGGCACATTTATCTAACCAAGGCACCACTGATAAGCAAATCTATCGACAGTTTCAGATATTATAAAATAATTCCCAGTACATCATTACGCTAGCTTTTCATCAGGACAAAGGAACAATTCAACCCATAAAAGAGCATTAATAACACAAAGTGTGTAGTGTGCAAGTCTGAGCAGTTTAGTAACTGAATGCAGTTACTGTGAGCACTCCTGCAGCGAGTCCAAGTGTTCGATAGCACCAAAGATGCCTGGAGCAGAAAGTAAATTTAACTTACAAGGATTTTGGTTTGTTTAAAACACTGAAGCCGAAAAGTCAACGTTGGCCATGCTTGGAGCCACATTCTTAACACGGTTATAGCCGTTCAGAAGAGACAATAAATAATTTAAAATGAAGGTATTAACACCTACATTACAGTGAATAAGGAAACATCATTCCAACACTGTTTGGATTCATCTGCTAATATTGGCACCATTAATTTCTAGGTTTTAACTATTTGCATACTATTCCAAACCACAAACGATAAAAGTTCTATCCTTACCCCCTCTTCATTCAGATGCTGCCCTTTTAAGATATTATATGCTAACATGGGATTAATGTCACATGCATGTTAATGATTTTCAACTTTTAAACCCCCCCCCCCCCACCCCCCCAAATCACCTTCCACAACCATTTGACTGTCTGACATTAAGTGAAACTTCTACAGCCAAATACAGGAAAAACCAAAGCCATCTTACTTTGCACCAAAAATGCATACCTCTGCTATTGACTCCACCCGTCTCAAGCTTGACCAAGGCCCAGAACCAAGCTTCAAATCCCATGTTACATTTTTGATTCTTCCTACCCTTACTATTCTAGAGCATTCAGCACTCCTATCTTAGGTTCTCATAGGCAAACGGTAACTGCTAGTGGTAACTTTCCAAATAGCCCAGTAATACAAGCCAGCCAATCTTCCAGTTAATATAATTTCAGTCACTGACTCCATAAGATCTTTCTCCGGTGAGAAACTGAAAAATGATCACACCAACAGACTCAGGTTAAATTTAAATTAAGCAAAATTATTTCATAAAAGGACAAACAAGGTATGTGACCACACACACCACACATCTAACAACTTGCTTTAATGGAAGTAATGAAGTCTAAAATCTAACATTAAACTATTACATTACAGAAGATGTAATGCAATGCAGTGGCTTTCTCTTCTCATGTTTCCCAAGCTTCAGAACCTCAGCCCTCTATTTTAACTTGTTCTGTAGATTCCAATCACTTTTGTTCCAGTATCAGAGATTGGTTGCAGTAGGGAGGAGGCCATTCCGCCGTCAAGTCTATGCCAGCTCTTGGCAACAGCAAACAAATTAGTCCCACTTCCCCACCATTTTTCCCACCCTTGCAATTTTTTTAGCACTGATCTAACTCACTTTTGAAATTTGAATTTACTTCCGCCATCCTTCCAGGCAGCACATTCAAGATCATAACCACTTCTTGCACAAACTGTTTTTTCTCATAATGCCTTTGGTTCTTTTGCCAAACTTAAATCTGTGTCCTTTAATTCTAGATCCTTTTGCCAAAAAAAAAGTTTCTCCCTCCCTCTACTCTATCGAAACCTCTTAGAAGTTTGAACACCTCTATCATGTCTTTATTAAACTATGCTTTTTCATTTAAATATTCCCAAAATTAGACTTAAACTTCCCATATTTTAGGAAAACTGCAACCATGTTTGTTTATTATACATAAAACTGAACAAATTAAATTTACCCCTCACCCTTGTCCTTTTTATTTTCCGTCAGCTCTGTTTCGCCCAATGCACTGAGTCCAAAATCATGGGATGATAGCAACAGAGGTAACTTCACTAGGATATTAACCCAAGACAACCAGGTTTTGGGGACATGGGTTCAAATCCCATTACAGCTACTGGTGGAATTTAAATTCAATTAATAAATCTGGAAGGTAAAGCTGTTCTCAGTAACAAGTTGTTAATAGGGCTAAAGGTAGACAAGTCTCCTGATCCTGATGGAATGCATCCCAGGGTACTAAAAGAGATGGCGGGAGAAATAGCAAATGCACTGGTGGTAATTTATCAAAATTCGCTGGACTCTGGGGTGGTTCCCGCAGATTGGAAAACAGCAAATGTGACGCCACTGTTTAAAAAAGGAGGTAGACAAAAGGCAGGTAACTATAGGCCGGTTAGCTTAACTTCTGTAGGGAAAATGCTTGAATCTATCAAAGAAGAAATAGCGAGACATCTGGATATAAATTGTCCCATTGGTAAGACGCAGCATGGGTTCATGAAGGGCAGGTCATGTTTGACTAATTTGGTGGCATTCTTTGAGAACATTACATGTGCAGTGGACAATGGGGAACCTGTGGATGTAGTGTATCTGGATTTCCAGAAGGCATTTGACAAGGTGCCGCACTAAAGACTGCTACATAAGATAAAGGTGCACAGTGTTACAGGTAATGTACTGGCATGGATAGAGGATTGGTTAACAAACAGAAAGCAAAGAGGGGGAGTAAATGGGTGTTTTTCTGGTTGGCGATCAGTGACTAGTGGTGTGCCTCAGGGATCAGTGTTGGGACCGCAATTGTTCATGATTTACATAGATGATTTGGATTTGGGGACCAAGTGTAGTGTGTCAAAATTCGCAGATGACACTAAGATGGGTGGAAGAGCAAAGTGTGCAGAGGACGCTGAAAGTCTGCAAAGGGATATAGAAAATCTAAGTGAGTGGGTGAGGGTCTGGCAGATGGAGTACAATGTTGGTAAATGTGAGGTCATCCATTTTGGTAGGAATAACAGCAAAATGGACTATTATTTAAATGGTAAAAAATTGCAGCATGCTGCTGTGCAGAGGGACCTGGATGTCTTTGTGCAGGAATCTCAAGGAGTTGGTTTGCAGGTGCAGCAGGTAATTAAGAAAGCAAATGGAATTTTGTCCTTCATTGCTAAAAGGGATGGAGTTTAAAAACAGCAAGATTATGCTGCAGCTGCACAAGGTGCTGGTGAGGCCACACCTGGAGTACTGTGTACAGTTTTGGTCTCCTTACTTGAGAAAGGATATACTGGCACTGGAGGGGGTGCAGAGGAAATTCACTAGGTTGATTCCGGTGTTGAGAGGGTTGGCTTATGAGGAGAGACTGAGTAGACTGGGGCTATACTCATTGGAATTCAGAAGAATATGGGGAGATCTTATAGAAACATATAAGATTATGAAGGGAATAGATAAGATAGAAGCAGGGAAGTTGTTTCCACTGGCGAGTGAAACTAGAACTAGGGGGCATAGCCTCAAAATAAGGGGAAGCAGATTTAGGACTGAGTTGAGGAGGAACTTCTTCACACAAAGGATTGTGAATCTGTGGAATTTCCTGCCCAGTGAAGCAATTGAGGCTACCTCATTGAATGTTTTTAAGGCAAGGATAGATAAATTTTTGAACAGTAAAGGAATTAAGGGTTATGGTGAGCGGGCGGGTCAGTGGAGCCGAGTCCACAAAAAGATCAGCCATGATCTTATTGAATGTCGGAGCAGGCTCGAGGGGCCAGATGGCCTACTCCTACTCCTAGTTCTTATGCTACGGTGATAGAACAAAGAAAATTACAGCACAGGAACAGGCCCTTCGGCTCTCCAAGCCTGCACCGGCCATGCTGCCCGACTTAACTAAAACCTCCTAACCTTCCGGGGACTATATCCCTCCATTCCCATCCTATTCATGTACTTGTCAAGACGCCCATTAAAAGTCACTACCGTATCCACTTCCACTACCTCCCCCGGCAACGAGTTCCAGGCACCCACTACTCTGTAAAAAATCTGCCTCGTACATCTCCTTTAAACCTTGCCCCTCGCATCTTCAACCTATGCCCTCTAATAATTCACTCTTCCACCCTGGTAAAAAGCTTCTGACTATCCACTCCGTCTATGCCTCTCAATCTTGTAGACTTCTATCAGGTCGCCCCTCAACCTCCGTCGCTCCAGTGAGAACAAACCAAGTTTCTCCAACCTCTCCTCATAGCTAATGCCCTCCATACCAGGCAACATCCTGGTAAATCTTTTCTGTACCCTCGCCAAAGCCTCCACATCCTTCTGATAGTGTGGTGACCAGAATTGAACACTATATTCCAAGTGCGGCCTAACTAAGGTTCTATAAAGCTGCAACATGACTAGCCAATTTTTAAACTCAGTGCCCCAGCCGATGAAGGCAAGCATGTCGTATGCCTTCTTGACTACCTTCACCTGCATTGATGAAACTATTATCGGTTGTTGTAAAAACCCACACTTACCTTTAAAAAGTAACTGTCCTTATTTACAACTTTCTCACTCTACTTCTGCAACGCATGTCAGCCTCTTGTTACCCACCCCACACCCTCCTGCTTCTCATTTTGTGATGGATCTTCCAAACACACAGATCCTGCCCTCTGCAATTTATTCCTTGATCCTCTTTGCATTGCTGCCACCCTCCCTTCCTTTCAAAAGCCTCCTAAAAACCTAGCTTTATGAGCAGGCTCTTTGTCAACTCCCCATTTCTACTCTGACGAAGGGTCATCCTGACTTGAAACATTGGCCCTATTTTCTCTCCACAGATGCTGTCAGACCTGCTGAGATTTCCAGCATTTTCTGTTTTTGTTTCAGATTCATCACCCGCAGTATTTTTGCTTCCATCTTAATTTCTACTACTACTTATTGTATTTACTCATATGTAAAGTGCTTGGAGATGATTTATTATTTTGAAAGTGCTGTACAAAGGCAAGTCTGTGTTATTTTAATTGCATTATAACTAACAGGAAAACACGCTATCCTCAACATCTATCAATTTTCCCCATGGACCATTAGCTCATACCCTACTCTGTAATGCATTTAAGTAACAACTCATATCTCATTGGTAACTCTACACTTCTTTAACCATTTTGTTTCTCCCATCCCACATCAAAGCAATCTCACCTTAAATTGCAAATTTATAGCATACATCACATTCTATATGCACAGAATATCAATAATATTTGAATTAATAATGGTTCTAAATATCAGAGGTTTCTGCTCAGTTCTTAATTCTTGCTTGGAGTGCACCAGACATACATTTTTAATGCCTTTCGCTCATCGTGTGGGTATTTATTCACCATAAAAAGGCTTTCATTATTTTCAGCAAGCAGCAATTGATGGCTCTGTCGAGATAATGGTCAAAAAAAAGCACTAATGGTGTCAATACTACCGGTAAACAATCAACTCCAGTAAAACCTGAGGCTGCCTGGAGGTCATTTACAGCACTCAGCCAATTTGATGAAAGCGATTACTCAAACTGGGTTCAAACAAGGAAATTAGTAACATGTTATATGCTGGAGCACGGTTAATGATGACAATGTACACTTTCATTTCCAAGTCACCAAACCGCGGTCCCCTTGCTCCTGTTAGCGTGATCCCGAAACACTAGGCAACTGAGATTTATTTATCTCATATTGGATTTTTGCTGGTCTGTTCTGACTGAATTCTGTGGGTCTGGTGATTTGGAAAGAGCTGTTACAACACTGTCACTGTCGAAGAAATCTGAAATCTAAACAGCGATTTGAAATATTTACAACTAGTGTGAGCATGAATGAAACTTGTAACTCTTGATACTCCAACGGTTCATAATAAGACATCCCTCAAAGACATCCATTTAAGTGAAGAATCACCACCGTTTTAAATCAAATGCAGGAACCAAGTTAAATAGTCGTTTATAATTCAACGATATACTTATTGAATGGCAAATTATCAGTTTCAATAGCCGTTTTAAATAGGAATATTGAACTACAGCTAAAATAAATTCCCAATCTTTGGAGATCAGTTTGTGTTAAAAGAGGAACAAAAAGGCATACCGCCTGTTCTGCGGCTCTTCCTCTTCAACGCGTTGAGTCACTGGCCAGGCGTGTAAGTTTCTGAATGAGTTCTTCCTCTTCCCTCTTGTACATCTTGGATCTCTCATTGGCTCAGTTCAAGATCAGCCCCCCGCCAGCCTGTTGTCCAATGGGCTGGTGGCTACAACTTTGTTTTTCCCCCAACGTACCATCCCCACGCACACTCCGCCCCTTCCTCAAATACAACACAACCCTTACAAAGCTCATCCCCCATCAACCTTTCTCAAACTCCACCCTCCCCACATAACTCTTACAAATCTCCACCCCCATACATGACAAAACTCTTACAAAATTCCACCCCCAAGCAGAACAAAATACTTATAAAAACACAATCCCCACACCCAACCTCTTTTAAAATTCAACTCCAAACACAACCCTTACAAAATTCATCCCCCATCAAACACAAGTTTCATAACTCCACCTGACAACAAAACCCTTACAAATCTCCGCCCCCAAATACAAAACTCAAAATTTCATCCCAGTCCAACAAAGTTCAACCCCCAACCAACATAAACTTTATTAAACTCTACCCCACCCTGTACAACCTTTACAAAACTCCACCCTAAAACACAAAAATCCTTTATGAAGCACAATCCCCTCCCCCAATACAACACAACCTTTACAAAACTCCACCCTAAAACACAAAGCCCAACACAACTTTCATAAAACTCCACCTCAAACACAAAAATCCTTTATAAAGCACAATCCCCTCCCCAATACAATACAACCTTTACAAAATTTACAAAACTGCACCCCAAACACAATCCTTACAAAACTCCACCCCAAATACACAATCCTTATAAAACTTCACCCCAAACACAATCCTTACAAAACTCCACCACGAACACAACCCTTACAAAACTCTACCCCAAACACAATCCTTACAAAACTCCACCACGAACACAACCCTTACAAAACTCTACCCCAAACAAAATCCTTACAAATCTTTCCACCCCCATCCCACGATTCTCATAAGGATCAAATTACGGTCGGTGTCTCGTAATTAACAAGCAGGAAATAATGAATTAACAACAGGCTAGAGTTTGGATATCATAAAAATCACCCGGGGAGGGTATCACTTTTCTGTAAAGTGCGCTTTGAAATGAACAGCTTCAGGTCGATTTAATTTTCAATTTGAAGCTGTCGGGTTTTTTTTTAAAAAGTAAAACAGAGAAAGTGTTTTTATTTAGCTGTGGGAAGGGGCGGTGACACAGTGCGGGTAAGAGGCGGAAGCATTGTTATAGTGAAGATAGCTGCCTCCTCCCTCTGGCTCCCAGCTGGAGTGTGTGCGGCCAATACGTGCTGCTTGTCAGGTTCGCAATGTCGCTGTTCAGAGAGGAGGCGGCACCAATATGAAGGACGGGGCATCTTGCGGCAGCCAGGCTGACTGAGTCATAGCGGAGGCTGTGACACTCGGGGAGGACTCACAAACTGAAAGGAAGGAGGATTAACAAGAAAGAAGAGATGGCATTAGCAGCAAATGCTGCTTTCTGACATGCCGGTGCAATCTCTGTCTGGTTTTGACCTACAGAAGGCTGTCGGTGGATATCAGCTGCTCACTCCGCTTAGGAAGTCAGCGAAAGAAAATTAAGGTGATTTATTTTTTTGTCGGTGTGGATCTAACATCATTTTTTTTACTGTTGTTGCTCGGACTGTCTTTTGGGTTTTGTTCTGGGGGATGTGGTTGGTTTAACCCTCTCCCTGAGTCCCCCACCCCCAGGGGAGGGGAATGGAGGATGTAAGGGGGTATATTAGCTGCAATTTTTGGAGGTAGGCTTGGGGGTCATTTGGAGAAGTGAGCAGTGTCTCGTGGTGTTAAATATCTGGGGCTGTGTGAACTCTCTTCAACTTCAAAGCGGCCTCTTTGTATCCACAGCTTGGTGGCTAAAACAGTGAAGGAAGAACTCCCCGGACCAGACCCACGCCGTGGAAGAGAGAGGAACAACAGAGCGAGAGGAGAGGGGACAGAAAAGGCCCCTTGCGTAGACATGAAGTGTGATAAATGCACTAAAAATGTAAGGAAAATCCCTTTGTCCCTGGCTTAGTTTCATTTTCTTGCGCTTGTAACAATGCTGAGTTGGTTTCAGGGATTTTATTATTTTGTACAAGACCTTTTTGACGAGCCGGATTCCGCACTGAATTTTTTTTGTATTTGAATTTAGAAATGCACTAAAAAACAGAAAAATAATGAAAATGAAAGTCTGGTCAACGACACGAAGAGCGGCACCACCAGCGAAATAGATGAGGTGAGGCACCTAGAGAGAGGCTAATCTTGTTGTTTGTTAATAAATGATCTATTACTGACTGCACTTTATTTTTAAAACAGGAAAGTGAATTTCATAAGCTAGCCAATGCCAAAATATTTCTCAGTGACTGCCTGGCCTGTGATAACTGCGTGACATCGACAGAAAGTCGGCAGATTGCCCAACAGTGTCAAGAGGAGTTTTTCACTGTTCTCAACCTCAACCAGGTAAAATAAATTGGACAGCAAAGGCGTTTGTATTGGCTATTACTATGGCGAGTTTAAAGGTGTGTTGGTGTCCAAAAGAAAAATCCACCAGTTTTATGACTAGGCATAAATGTCATGAATTGCAAATCGCCACAGATTGCTGCAGACTTAATCTTGCTATCAATCTCACCGTGTTCCAAGCAATTGCTGGATTTGCATTGGGAATATAGTTTAAACCTATCACAAAGTTACTGCTGACATTGCACGGCTTAAGGACCCTTTTCAAGACCAGATTTCTGTTCCTGCTGTGCCACTCGACCTTGGAGAACCAGAACAGTGCAGTCTGACTCCCATTGATAGTAAATTTTCTCTGGACGTTTTAACTTTTTAAATTTGTCTTCCAAAATTGCCCTTCCTGTCTCTTAGTGTTTCTTCCAATCTCTTTTTATTTGATTTGAGTGCCCCCTATTTCCTACTGTGTTGTCCATTATGTTTCTCTCTCCTGGTCCTTGGATAAACGGATAGACTATTGGTTGCATTCTTCACCAAGGTCCTAGCTGTCCTCTTGCCCTTGTCATGCTCTTATCCATTTGCACTGTTTGGAACAGAAGGTCGGAGGGGTGTGGAATCCAGCTCATGATGTTTAACAGAGGTGCCATATTGCACTAAATTCTCAGCCATAGTAATTTCAAAGTTGTGTCAACTAGGAATTGAGAGATAGCCAAGCGTGCATCTAACCATTGAAGTTCAGTGTCAGACAAGTTACCTTTGTAGCCTTTCTGCAATAAGGCAGTAGTATAGCTCAAATCTTTTGAGTTCGTGGTCTACCACAGAACACCAACATGAACACCTGTGAATTTTCAATATATGTAGTGACTGTGCAACAAAATGTGCAGGTTTGCTCCTAGGCATGTTTTATTTCCAATTTCAGTGCTTAATCTTAGTATAATATACACAGACATGCACAAGTATATGTGCAACAGCCTGGCACCATCTGTAGCATGTCCTCTGATAACCCAGTCTTCCTTCTAAGAACTGTTGGGGCAAAGGTGCTTGACTCATTGTATATACATACACACCTCTTATGATACAGATTACAGTTCAAGTTCTTTCACAAGTGAGTTGATTACATGGATTGTGAGATGTGTTTAAAGGCTAGTGGGAGCAAAGTTGAAAATGATCTAGTTGTACCCATTAACGTGGGAGGTTCTTTGTATTATTTACTCAGATAAGGACAGAGGGAATTGATGCATGAATCTTCAAAAGGTCAACCTCAAAGCTATGTAGGACACCACCTGAATCAAAGTCTAAAATTGAGTTTGAACTTTAATTTCTGCTGGGATTTTGTTTCTGCTGTTTGTTTGCTGGTTTCACAGAGTTAATTTTCCAAATTAAATTTCTACCTAAAATATCCATTAGTGTTTTATTGTAGTTGAATTTAAATCCCTTTGAAAATTAAAGATTTTCCCAAGGGTTGGCACCTGTGGGCAAAGATTGGGTCCATTGATTTTGGCTGACCTAAAACATTCATGAGTTTGAATGTTAGATGCAGTCTGTTATTGTACTGTCAGAGATTTCACCTTCTTGGCTCCAGTCAAGTTGGGTAAATGGACCATCACGCAAACCAGCTTCCCATCCATTGCCTGTGTCTATACTTCCCGCTTCCTCGGCTAAGGAGCCCACGCACCCCGACATTCTCTCTTCCACCACCTTCCTTTGGGGAAAAAGATACAAAACTCTGAGGTCACGTATCAACCGACTCAAAAACAGTTTGTGTCCCTGCAGTGTCAGACTTTTGAGTGGACTTGCCTTGCATTAAGTTGATCTTTCTCTACATCCTAGCTATGACTGTGACGCTACATTCTGCGCTCTCTCGTTTCCTTCTGTATGAATGGTATGTTTTGTCTGTCTCGCATGCAAGAAACAATACTTTTCACTGTTAATACATGTGACAAATCAAAATGTATTCTTCAAGGCTTGGTTTGTACAGATTTTACCCTGATCATTACAGAGGGGTGACAGTTGAAAGGCACAATACACTGATGTTGTTTAGAACTTGCTGAATCTTCACGAAATAAGTGGGATAGTTTTAGTTCCATGTCAAGTTGACTACTTTTAGTGCATGACTCTGAACAAGCCTATTGATGTAATATTCTATTCTATACCTATACATTAATACCACATCAGAACATGTGCTCTGAGGTTTTTTGGGTGCAATGAGTATGTTAATGTTTGTCAACTCGAATTTTGTTTTATTCTTCCATGGGATGTGAGCATTGTTGTCAAGGTCTGTATTTGTTGACCCTCCCTAATTGCCTTTGAGCAGGTGGTGGTGAGTCTCCTTTTGTAGCACATTTTCAATGCTAGGAAGGGAATTCTAGGGTTTTGACCCGGTTCCAGTGAAAGAATGCTGATGTGGTTCCAAGTTAGGATGGTGTATGACTTTGAAGAGAAACCTCTGTGTGATGGTGTTCCCTTGCACCTGCTCCTTCTAGGTGGTAATTGTTGCAGGTTCAAATGGTGCTGCCTGTGGTATGAAACTGGAGCAGTTTTCTGTTGTTTTCTCTGTGCTTTCCAGATGGTGTGGAGAATAGGCTTGCATGGGTCCTAGCTATGCCTTTCCTTTTGTGGGGTATGTGGAGCATTCTTTGTTCCATTCCTAATCTGATCACCTCTCCCAATTCTTTTACTGGTAGCTTGATGACCATATAGGTGCCATTTTCTGCTCTTGCCCAAAACTGACCATCAAATTTGCTTCCAGTTTTCACCTTACTCTTGCCTTTTCACATGGTCCATTTCTTCATTTCTGTCTCCATTTGTGATAGAGACTGTTGACTAATATTCATTATAAGCCCACTAACTGTCTTAACTATAGTTCAATGCCCACCCAACACCTCTATTGTCCGTCAGTTCTGAAGTAGTTTGATTTGAAATGATACAGCAGATGGTGGAATTTGAATTCAATTAAAACCATTGTTAGAAAAACCCTTCTAGTTCACTAATAGCCTTTTAGTGAAGGAAATCTGCTGTTCTTGCCTGGCCTGGCCTATGTGTGACTCCAGTGCCACAGCAATATGGTTGACTTTCAACTACCCTCTGAAATGGCTTAGCACACCACTTAGTATCAATCGCACCTTCTCAAGGGCAACTAGGGATGGGCAATAAAGCTGGCCAGCCAGCGATGCCTATGTTCCACGAATGAATAAAGAAAGCACTTCAGTCCATGTAGGATATCTAGGAATGAACATGAAAATGCTGATCTGAACCTTGATGTGCTTTCATTAAGAACATCCAAGAATCAAAAACCTACCTAAGTATTCAATTAAGTTTAATACATTTCAATTAATTAAGTTCTTAAATTTTAAGTTAGGCATTTATTGTACCTCATTTGCCAAACCATTGTTTGCGAAAGGTATACAGAATTTAATGTGAAAAATACGAATTACAATCAAGAGTTTTGGGGGAAAAAGCAAAGAAATGCCCATTTCGCATTCAAAGGATTTGCTTCTACAAAGATCCCAGATATTTAAATGCCCGCATATTCATGGTTGGTTGATTTGTGATGACATTAACAAAATTAAGTCGTTAGAAATGTTTGCTAAATTGTCATTGAAATGTTCTTGAGTGGGTGTCACTCAGCGATTTACAGGTAAAGCTGGAATATCGTAATTTACAGACTACTGGTGGAGGTGTTTCCATGACGAAAAGCTCTTATCGTCAACATTTGAATGAGTTATTTATGCTGTCAAGATTGCTTTGTGATTATTGTCCCACATTTTGCATTCAGTCTGTAATTTGGGTATTATGTTGTTTTATTGGCAAAGTAATGTCTTGTACTGTGTATATGGAAATTGAATGCAGGCATCAAATACAGCAAATTATTTTTCAATTTTTTCCACATCTCTTCCAGAAGAAGATGATGATTTCTGGATGCCAACTCCATGTGTTGAGGTTATATCGGGTTGTCAATTATTTGTCTACTGGTGGGCACCATAGTTGAGGCTAATTCTCAGATCACACAATGACTCAATGATTCTGATCTAACTGAGCACCCATGGATCTTGTGTTCTCATCCTGTCCCAGCAGTATCCAGACCATTTGCATCCCCACCAATGTCCCGCAGAGATCATCTGACTCAAAAGGTTTTAGAAATGTAATTTGACTTAACCTTTGCCAAACATCTCCTTCAGTCAATGTGAATTAATTCTACCAAACTTCAGTTACCCCATTTCTTCCCAGACTGCTCAGTGCTAAATGAGTGGAGTGCCACCCAAGTCTTTGAGCTGCATTTCAGATACCCAATCCTATCCATTACTTGCACCTTCACGATATGACCTGCCTTTTCTGCTGCTTCACCCACCCCGTTACTGAAAGCTTTATTCATGCTTTCGCTATAGACGCCACTTCTTCAATGCTCTACATACCAGTTCTCAATAAGTTTGGAGCCTATGGAATGCAATTACAGCAGGCCTTTAAGTATAAAGTAACTACTTATTGATTTAATGGGTTTGACTAATGGATATGTCCTTTCCTTTTTATGTAGAGATGTGATGTGTCCAAACACAAAGTGCTGGTCGTTTCAATTTCCCCTCAGTCAGTGCCCTATTTTGCTGCAAAGCATTGTGTAAACATTACTGATGTAATCCAAAGACTTTCTGGATTCTTGAAAGGTCTTGGTGAGTAAATTTTGTTTTTAATATTTGGCTTTAATTGGCTTAGATCAGATTGATTGTGAAATGCAATCAAAATGGAAGCTACAGTAGCCCTTAAATGTTCAATTGGAAAATGGAAATTATCGATTTTCTTTCTATTTTCAAGAATTTTTTCTTGAGTAAATTATTTTGTAAGAAAACATATCTGAGAGAAAAATAAAAGGCCGTGATGCTGGAATCTGAGACAAAAATAGAAAATGCTGGAAAATCTCAGCAGGTCTGACAGCAATAGGAGGAGACTCAAAACTTTGGCTCTATTCTTGCTCCACAGATGCTATCTAACCTGCTGAGATTTTCCAGCATCTTCTGTTTTTATATCTGAGATAATCTGTGACATTCTAGTGTGCTACTTCTGAACAGTTAGCACCTATCCTCGCCAAAGGTTCCCACAGTCTCACCATCAACATTGCCAAGAAGGTTCTTTTTAACCCAATGCACTGTTTGCAGATCAAGGCAAATTGCAAGTTTAAAAGAGTACACCGGAAAATTGTGCAATGCTTAACAGTGCCGCTATTTGGTACCTATCCTATATTTGAGCTTCTGAGCAAAAACCAGTTTTAAAGTGAAGTAGCTTCTCATTAGTACTTCAATCTCGCATTGAAAACAAATGTGCAGTTACACGTCTCTCTGCCTGAGGCTAGTAGCTGTTCCTTTGAACTAAACTTCCCACTCTGTTGTTCATCAGTTTAAGTGTGCAATCAGGATAAGTAGACACAGTGAAGAGATTATATATTTCCAAATGGAAAATCTAATTACTGTCGCATCAGATTCTATGTAATTAGTTCAGTACTATAAAGTACTTCAACTGAAGTTTTACAGACTTCTTTGTGTGGAGTTTTCACATTTTCCCCCCTCCTTGTCTGCGTGGGTTTTCTCTGGGTGCTCCGATTTCCTCCCACAAGTCCCAAGATACATAGGTTAGATGAGTTAGCCATGGGAAACGTGTGGGGTTACGGGATGGGGTGGGGGAGAGGGCCGGGATAAGATGCTCTGTCAGAGAGTTGGTGCAGCCTCTGGACCGAATGGTATCTTCACTGTGCAGCAGGATAAATTGTTTGGAATTTTCTGGGATTCTGTGCAGCAAGATAAATTGACTATTGCTCACAATTAATGTTATATATTTTGTTTTTCAGGAGTGCATTATGTCTTTGATATGACATTGGCAGCTGATTTCAGCCTTCTTGAGAGTCAAAGAGAATTCGTTCAGCGTTTTTACCAGAGAAGCCAAGACCAACAAGCTTTACCAATGTTTGCCTCTGCTTGCCCAGGTAATCCACTTCATAATTTAAAAATGTGTTGCTGAAGGAACAGATACATAACTGCATTTAAAACTTTTGGTGCCACCAAACATCTCTCCAGTATATCAATGTCTCTGGTATCAGTAAGTGTGTTTCATTCATAAATGTGAATGAACTGTAAATTGTATAGTTCTGCTCGATTAGTACAATTTTTGTTCAAATATGTATTTTTGCATTTTATGACACCATCCATTTGTAAAACCACTTGAAACTCATGAAACATATCGAAGCAGAAAATGAGATGTCGGCTTGGTTTTACAGTAGGGCTGCAACATGTCCCACCCTGTTATCAGTACACACAGTGGTTGCCTAGTCAAGAAGTGGTTAAGATAAGTAGACCCATAATATCAACTGCCACTAGGATATGTTAAATGTCATTCCTGTAGTGACCTTTTTTGTTTCACACTGGTGGCATCAACAATGGTCATCAGTCTCATTTCTGTATATAAATATTCCCTTCTGCCCCATACTCTCCAACTTGTGTACACTTGCCTTTTGTCTTCACAAAATACAGGTCCAGAACTTTGACTTCATGGTTGATGTAGTGTACTTGGGAACATTAAGAAAATGGCATTCATGCCCTCGAGGCTGGTCTGTCATTCAGTAAGATTATGGCCTTAACTCCACTTTCCTGCCTGACCCCATAACGTTTGACTCCCTTGTCAAACACCCAATCTGTCCAACTCTGCCTTGAATATATTCAATGATCCAGCCCCACTGCCCCGAGGAAGAAAATTCCAAACACTCATTTAGGATAGAGAATATTTTAAGGCAGGCTGCATTTTATTTTCATTGCAATGTTAATGTAAGCCTTTCTTGTGACCAATAAATAAACTTTAACTTTTACTTTAAATTTTAAAATTGGCTAGTACATCCTGTAAGTTGATATCTTTTATCATTGGTACCATGGGCAGCCTTCATGTCTCATGAGACAATGGTTAATGCTGTTTGATTTTGAGCTATATTATTATTTATCATTGAGTTATATGCATACCATGATCAGATGACACAAAATGACACAGATGACACCCTTGGGAAAATATCTGATTATCGAAGCATATTCCCCAAATGAGAAATTTGGAGCAAACAGGGAGGCTATTCAGCTCATCATGACAGTCTGTGAACTCTTATCCATGTCAATCCAAAACTAATCCTAGTGTTCTGTTCTCCTCTCATCAACCTGTATTTTTCTCCATTTCGAATGTGTAACCAAGCTTCCCTTAGAAGTGTAGTGGTCTCTACTTCAGTGACTTCCCTGGGGCAAACCTTTATACACTTTAACAACTCCCAGCATAAAGTCATTTATTCAAACCCATTCCTTATGCCCACTTATTGGTATTTTAAATTGAAAGCTCCTTGTCACATTCTTTAAAATAGAGAAATAATCTTCCTCTTTTAAAACCCTTCTTCACTTTAGAAAAAACACTTAAATCATCTTGAGTTTCTCTGCTCCAAAGAAGGTAGCCTCTATGTTTAAAAACATCTCCTCTATAATTCCATGATCCCTGGTAATATGCTGGTGAATCCGTGCTTTGCTATCGCTATGGTATGAATGCCTGACAGTTTTCAAGATCAGCTGAAAGACTCAGTCTTGACATGTATTTACTGAAAGGCAGAATTAAATTTATGTTGATTTTGATCCAGGAAAGCCTGGTTGTATTCCCTGTGTGATTTGACATTTATGTTGTAGCCTGTCTGATAAATTTGAGCGGTCTTGTCTTAAACAATATAAATACTGGATTAAATAAGGAGTGCTACTGATGTACTCATAGACAGAGTTAGATGTTCCTGTCCAAGAACCATTGCTTGAAGGAGAGGAAATCCCTCATTAAGCATTCCTATTGTGTTCCTAAAAAATAACATGCGAAATGAAAATCACTTTCCCAGAAGAAAATGTATATTAAGTTTGCATTACTTTCCTGAACTGTCTTTTAAATTTAAAAACCTATTGGCTGCTTTGAACTTGGCGGCAAAATATTCTCTCTCTAACTCTTTCAAATTAACTGCTGCTCACCACCTCCCACCTCCAGCTCACAGTATCTCCCACTCACTGCCTTTCCAGACTCGCTGCTCCACCTTGCTGTCTCTCCTGATTTGCCTCTTCACTCCCACTCGCTGACTCCACACACCCCCCTCCTCCACCACACCCCCCTCCTCCACCACACCCCAACCACCACCATTCCCTCTCAGAGAGTCAGGGCTCAGGAGAGGGGTAACAAAAGGGAGGGAACAAGCGAGGGAGGGTCAATGAGCAGTGGGTGTGATTCTTCTAAAGAAATTGAACAGACTCAGTAACCATGTTAAAATGAAAATGGCAGCAAGTGCTGTTGGGGAACATCCCTAATTTACCAATCGTGTTAAAGCAAGACTCATTATTAGAAAACACTTCAAATGGGGCACACCTTTACTGAAAAATAAATCATTTCCAATGGACTAAAGTTTTTAAATTGTGTAGAATAGTTTTCTGCCTTTCATGTAAAGTTTTTATTTAAAAAAAACAGAATTGAGAAGTCAATTCAATAATGTTGTTTTTAAACCAAAACTAGTGAGGAGTTTGTTTCCTCAATCCTGCACCCAACCATGATTCAGCAGAAATGATTATTGTATCTGTAAGACAATGATAGTTTTTCCAATCGCCCCTCTCTCTCAGTTGACTGCAGCAAGTGTTTTGTTTTAAAAAGAATTTGCTAAGTGCTGTGATTGTAAAAGACCCACACGGACAATTTTTCTTGGAAGTTTTTTTAAAATGACGAACAGGAAATAATTTTTATTCTTAACACACTTTTAGATGAGAATAATAAAAACACTTGCATGCACCAAGAGACTGGCACATAGAAGTAGGCGACAAGGAGGGAGGTTAAATTGTTTAACTGCCCAAAGAAAGTCAGTCATGTATGGATCTGGTTGGTTGATGTGTTGGATGGTTTTGGGTCTTGTTCAGTGATGTTTCTGGATTCTGCGCAGATGTAACTTAGTCTTGGACAATCTTGGTCTTTTCCTCAAGTCAGCAGCTGCCTGGATGAGGGCAGCGTGCTGTTTTGGCTGGTCAGACCCAGGCTGGACACCCACTTGCAGAACAGCTGGAGAGGGTCCACAAGTTGTCTTCTCATTGTGTTCCGCTCACAGTCTGTCAGACTCTGACCCTGGAACAGAGATTGCTTTTCTCTCTCTCTCTCATTAGTTTCCTATCGCATGATCTCCATTGACCAATGAGCCAGTTACTAAATATAGTCAGCAAGCTGGGGCACCCTCACTCCATATCCAGTGATTAGGCTAAGCAGTCGGTGAGGTCCCCTTCTCGGCTAGTCTGTTGTCCAAAGTAAGTTGGACAACTCGGTCCACACCCACCTAAATAAAAAGATTGGCTGGAATTTTACCATCCCGTCCACCACAGGAATTGGAGCGGGCAAGGGATGGACTATTGAAAAGTTTGTTGACCTCGGGCGGGATTTTATGGTTTTGGGATGTGGGGCTCTAAAATCCCACCCAATATGCCTGGATGTTTGTGAGCAGTACAGGGGATGGGCCATTTAAACTTGTTCAAGATGACTGTCCTGGTGGGCTATTTCCAGACAGAATAACTCCTTTCTGATTGCTTTTTAATTGCACGGTGAAGTTATGCAAATACTTGGCCATCTTAAGAACTGCTCTTCAGGTCACTTAAAATGCTGCTGTCTGTTTTGTCTGGTGGGTTCAGCCAACCCAGTATACAAGTCATTTGTGATAAAAAGCATGGTTTTATAACAGCGCTAATCACTCAAAACCAGCCCCAATGGGCAGGACGTGTTACTTGTGTGCCTGATATCAGACCCCAAAATAATGCTCGTTTTGGAACACAATCACTGCGGGAAACTCTCAGAACAGTGGAATTACCTTCCTCACAGCATGTCCGATGAGGGCAAAAATTCCTGCCAACTCATGGGAGTGACCAACCAAGATGGAGAAGGTCACGAGCCAGGGACTCCCTTCAGTTGGCGGGAATGCTTGGGATTTGGGAAGGCGCCTAACACATTGAGAGACTTTGTCAGGAACATGCAGATGTAAAGTTGAGATGCCGAGGAGGGTGCAGAAACCACCTAATCCTTCACCTAACACGAGCCCTGTATGTGACAGATCTGTAGGTCATACAGCCATGTCAAAACCAGAATGGAGGCAAGTCCATCCTCAATCTTAAGGGGCTACTGAAGGGGAAGTGATTGAGATTACGTTTATCTTGTACATGACTCTTAATATTGCATGCATTACAATTTTCAGTTCTGCTTTAAATATTCTGCGGAGTTCAGCATCACTGCTTCCCGAAAGACGTCTAATCATCACATGGTGGGAAGTGTACCTCTGATTAATCATATATCCAAAAAGTATATCAATTACATGTTTGTCATCTAAACTGCATGTCTTGCACTGTGCTTGGGTGGAGTCAAAACACTTTAGAGAGGTTAAGCTGGTTTATTTTACAGAAGGAAGTGAATGTACTGAGTCACAGTGATAATCTAATCTCAGTAATTCAATTCCTCCTTGTGAGCAATAAACATGTGTTACACTTCCTATTAATGAGTCATTTTATTTTTCCTTAATTTTCTGGTTCTGACTGGGTGAAGGCATGAGGTAAGCACACTTTTTCCCCCTCGTGTTTAAGCTTATCAACAAGTGATGCAGTTAGTAGCTGCAGTTCTGTTCTTAGTGCACTTTGTAAAATATTACGTTGCATCTCAAAGAAGACAATACCAATGAGAGTTGCCCTGGTTTCTGTCTTCTCCTGAAGGTGATAAGGTGTTTAAATATCGGTGTTGGTGGCTCATTGAAGTCTAGTGGGGCATTAAGCAATCCCAACTATTAGCATTCTGAAGGAGACGTAATGCACATTGAATATCTAGGAAGGGTGGCTGGTAGGGAAAGAGAGATGGGAATCGGCTCACTCAATAATTCCAATCTAAAATCAATCCAATTAAATAAAGCAGGTTATTTGACTACAGGGAAGTAATAATTGGCATGTGATGACACATCCCTGTGAGCTAGTATAAAAGAATAGTCAAATGAGCAACCAAAGAGCCCTTCACTATTAGATCCCCAAATGTTGCCGCCATCACTGTTCCTGGAAAGTGGTACAACAAACTCTTGCAGCTATTGATCTAAAAAGTGTAATCTAATCTTTTGCAGGCTGGATTCGTTATGCT
This sequence comes from Mustelus asterias, assembly GCF_964213995.1. Taxonomy (NCBI): domain Eukaryota; kingdom Metazoa; phylum Chordata; class Chondrichthyes; order Carcharhiniformes; family Triakidae; genus Mustelus; species Mustelus asterias. The sequence goes on along the minus strand of NC_135812.1, from coordinate 78,349,840 downwards.
GAAAAAGCCCTTGGCAGCCTTGTACTTCCCCACATCTGCACTGCTAAATCCCCCCAGCAGATCATGGGGTCTCTGATAAAGGACTATTTTGCCAAAAAGCAGGTAATAATGGTGTGATTGATTGAAGTGTTAGCCTTGATCACAGTTCCCTTTTTGTTTTGCTTTTATTGTTTCATGGGATGCAAATGTCACTGGCAAGACCAGCATTCCCTAATTGCCCTTGAACTGATTGGCTTGCTAGACCATTTTGGAGGACAGTTGAGAGTCAACCACACTGTTGTTGATTTGGAGTCACCGGTAGACCAGACTGGTAAGGTTAGCAGATATTCTTAGTGAGCCAGATGATCTTTATAACAATTGTTATGGTCCCATTATTGAAACTAGTTTCATATTCCAGATTCATTAATTTAGTTTAAATTCCACCAGCTGCCATGGTAGGATTTGAACCTGTGTCCCAGAGCACTAGCTTGAGCCTTTGGAATGCTAGTTCAATGACATTACCACAACATCACTATCTCCCCCTCCGCGATAGGACTTTGACCGTCAACGTGGATTTTGGGGTTCATGTTGCCCTGGCTAACAATCCGCACTTGAGCAAAGCTTAAAAAGAAAACAAATTGACTTCCGTCATCTCGTATCTACTATTGGTGGAAACTTGTTGGCACAAAATACTGGTGTGTTGGTCAACATGTCACTGAACATTGCTTTCATGCCATGAATCATTTTCAATGTGAGACATGAAAAGTGCCTTGCCATTTTTTCATGGAACCTACTCATTGCTGAGCACCTTTTGACAGCCAAAACAATTCTGAATAAGACTAATAGCTTTCTTCACTCGCCTGGCTAATGGCACTTTGCTGTGCTCCCGCGAATGGCAATCTATTTACCCCAGTCATTTTGGGCTGCAGGACCTGCCCAAGGTCTGAGTGGAGTTTGCACGTTCTCCCCGTGTCTGCGTGGGTTTCCTTCCACAATCCAAAGATGTGCTGGTTAGGTTAATTGGCCATGCTAAATTGACCCTAGTTTTGGTGAGATTAGCAAGGAAAGTATGTAGAGTTAGGGGGTAGGGTGGGATTGTTGTCGGTGCAGGCTCGATGGGCCGAATGGCCTCCTTTTGTACTGAAAGGATTCTATGAAGGTATTTTCCACAAGATGAATGATTTCTTCTGAAGGACTCTGCTGAGAAAAGGCAGAAGTTAGAACTGTAATGGCTCATTTATTAGCAAAATTTAGAAACTGTCAGCATGTTGAACAGTGCAACATTGACCAATTGGCTTATTATTTATTTCTACCCTGCACATCTTTATGCAGACATCCTTTGTTTGCATTTCAAGGTGAAGTAGGCCATTGGTCATCTCTTTGAACAAAAAAATCCCAAAATGTAAGAGTGTTCTAAATGCAATCAAACCTCAAAAGAAATGGTTTACATCTGTGGTCGAAAATAATGGGGAGGAACGGTTCCTGTTGGTGGTAGGATTGAGAAGCAGAGGGCATGGATTAATTGGCAAAGGAAATATAAGGAGCATGAGGAGAAATGTTTTCATGCAGCATGTGGTTACGGTCTGGAGTTCTCTGCCTGAGTGTGGTGGAGGCAGGGTCAGTTGAGACTTTTAATAGGGCGTTGGATCATTATCTGAAAAGAGAAGGTTTGCATGGCTCTAGGGAAAAGTCATGATGTGGAGATGCCGGCGTTGGACTGGGGTAAACACAGTAAGAAGTTTAACAACACCAGGTTAAAGTCCAACAGGTTTATTTGGTAGCAAAAGCCACACAAGCTTTCGAGGCTCTGAGCCCCTTCTTCAGGTGAGTGGAAAATTCTAGGGAAAAGGCCAGGGAGTGATACTCGAATTGCTGCCGCGGGCACTAGCACATATATACATGGTATAAATGGCTGTCTCCTGTGCTATAACCATTTATATGTTTTCATGTGAGGATTGCACTATTAAAATGCTGCAAATTTCTTCAAGAAGAATGTTCCTTTTAATACAATCCTTCAATCAGCAAATAGGGTAGAAAATATCACTAATTATAAATGATGAGATATAAATTTTTAACTTGCAGCTCAGCCTATTGAGAAATAATTCCACCTGTGCCCAGTAAATATTTAAGAACTATAAGCAAATTTCAGCACTGAGTATGTTAGAAGCTTAAGCACTGACTTGTTTCGGCATTTTTTGGCTCTTTTCTTTCCAGCAACTGTCCCCTGAGAAAATCTTCCATGTAGTTATAACGCCTTGTTACGATAAAAAATTGGAGGCACTTGGAGAAGACTTTTACAGCAGCGTAAACCAGATACAGGGTGTCGACTGTGTATTAACTTCAGGTAACACTACAACAGATTTTTGGAAGTTTGATCCGGAAAGTGTGTGAGCACACTAAACAAGGAAAAAAAAAACATGAGATGTAATGTGGTTAGGTGAAGAACATGAAATGTTTAAATAATAGGGTTAAACGCAAAATATTCTCTCTCCATTGATGCTTTTGGATCTGCTAAATGTCTCCGTCATTTTCTGTTGTTTTGGATTTTCAGCGCCTACAATGTTTCATTACTTTTAGATTTTTGGGAGAATCTACTAGTGATCATTTCTAAATGATGAGGAACTGTGGAGTATCAGAAAAACCACTGTAAATGTACAGATATCATGAGAAGCTAGTGGACAGGCGCAAGAAGATGATTAAAAGCTCATTGAAATTTTATCCTTCAAGAGAACTGGGCAGAAGTCATGTTTCAGTTTAGGGTGGCACGGTAGCACAGTGGTTAGCACTGCTACTTCATAGCTCCAGGGACCTGGGTTTGATTCCCGGCTTGGGTCACTGTCTGTGTGGAGTTTGCACATTCTCCTCGTGTCTGCGTGGGTCTCCTCCGGGTGCTCCGGTTTCCTCCCACAGTCCAAAGATGTGCGGGTTAGGTTGATTGGCTATGCTAAAAAATGCCCCTTAGTGTCCTGAGATGCGTAGGTTAGAGGGATTAACAGGGAAATATGTAGGGATATAGGGGTACGGCCTGGGTGGGATTGTGATCGGTGCAGACTCGATGGGCCAAATGGCCTCTTTCTGCACTGTAGGGTTTCTATGTTTCTATGTATGTTGTGCCCAGAATACTGAGGTGGTGGTGCGGGGGGGTGGAATTTTCCCACCTGCCACGGGAATCATAGACAGGGGGCGGACCATGCAAAGGCCCATTGACATCAGGTGGGATTTTCAGACTTTGGGGCGAGCGTGGTTGGAAAATCCCACCCTGCACGTCAGAAACTATATAATGGGATGTAACCTATGAGCTCCCTAGGGTCTCATTTTTGGGAGGTATCCCAAAGATGCATTGAGGAATCCCTCTCGGAAGTTCCCAAGTATGGGACTGCAGCATCTCCCTCCTTGAGGGCAGTTAGGATGGGCAATAAATGCTGACCTCACAATTGACCCACATCCCGAGAAAGCTAACTTCCTCTGGATAATTATCCGGCATTAGGAAGCTTCCGAAAATGCGATTATAGATCGCAAACTTTGGATGGTTTGGCCAGGGTTTTGCCAATAGTTACCCCCCCCACCCCGCAAAGTTAGAATTAAAACCTCTTCTAACTTCTGGGTAGCTATTGTAAACACCCAGACTGACACCATCCTCCGCCAAAGATTTCCCCTACATGGTGGCACCATGGAAGCACGATGGTGACGAAGGTTGGTGTGAGGTTGATGAGAAATTATTGGAAAGAGAATTTGGGGATTTAATATGTAACATATGGTGCAGGTTTATGATGTGCAATTTTAAAAAGCAAAATCATGAATAAACTTTGAGGAATGTTGGGAAACGATGAACGTGAAGCACTTGCTGTAAAAGAGTGACAAATGTTGATTTGGAATTAAGGACACAGTTGGGTGATGAGGCATGTCCGCATGTACCATAAAAGGCATAAAAACTGTTGCAAGTTCAAATAGGGACTCGAACCTTGGGCAACAGGAATTAAATGGATGGTTGGAGAGAATCAACAGCACCTTCAGCTGAAAGTTGGCTGTGGAGTCAGTTTAAAAAGCACAAATTTGATAGGAGGTCAGAGCTGAAAGAAACTGGAGCCATCAGTAGAATTGATTAGTGTTTGCTCACAGCAACAGAAGAATGAAAGAGTGCAGGGCATTCCTTTAATGACTCTGTGTAGGCGTCCTTTCCTATAGTAATTGTAATTGTTTAGAATCCTAGGAAACTTGCTGCATAGAAGGATGCCACTTGATCCATTGTGCCTGCACAACGGATGAGTCACCTAGCCTAATTGCACTTTCCATCATTTGGTCTGTAGCCCTGCAGGTCACGGCACTTCAGTTGCATATCCAGACACCTTTTAAATGAGTTGAGGATTTCTGCCTCTACTACCCTTTCAGGCAGTGAGTTCCAGACCCCCACAACCCTCTGGTGAAAAAGAATTTTCCTCATCTCCCCTTTAATCCTTCTACCAGTTGCTTTAAATTTGCACCCCCCAAGTCACTGACCTCTCTCTGCTAAAGTAAATAGGCTCTTCCCATTCATTCTATCAAGGTCCCTCACAATTTTCATCTCAATCAAATCTCGCCTCCGCCTCCGCTGCTCCAAGGAGAACAATCTCAGCCTATCCAATCTTTCCCCGTGGCTGCCATTTTCTAGTCCTGGCAACATCCTCAGAAATCTCCTCTGCACCTTCTCAGTGCCATTACATCCTTTCTATAATGAGTTGACCAGAACTACACACTCAGTTTGTGGCCTTAATTCACGTTCTGTATAGTTCCAGCATCTTTTGTTCCCTGTGCATTGGCTAAATAATGAAAGTATCCACCTTCCTGACCAGCTTATCAACCGGTCCTGCTGCCTTCAGGGATCTGTGGACATTCGCTCCAAGGCCCCTCATTTCCTCTCAACCTCTGTGTCCTGCCTCTAATTGTGTGATCCTTTGCCTTGTTTGATCTCCTCAGGTGCATCTGTCATCTGAGTTCCTGTCAGATATGTGGCTACATTTATGATCAATTTATAGCGCTCAATTTTGAAATATAGATCAGAAATAAGGAAGTAAAATCTGCATATGACTCGATCAGCAGTTAGCGTGACATGTTTGGGGTATTTAGTGAATTAATTGTGACAGAAAGGTGGCGTGCTGGAGAAGAAATGTAGGTTGGAGGAAACAAATGCTGACATATTTGTATGCTGGTGCCAAAACGAAGTGTGGGAAATACGGATTAGTTTTATTACACTTACAAATGAAAGCTAATTTTTATTATCGGAGATAGAAATTGCATGTTTTGTTGAGTTCTTTTTTAATGCAAGTATTTTATCCTTCAAAATGTTTGCATGCATTTCAAGAATAATTCAATGTACCTTCCTATTGTTCCAGGTGAAATAATGCAGATAATGGAACAAAAAGGTCTTCTGTTGACGACAGTGGAACCAGCAGCCTTAGACAATATGTAAGGTCTCCATTTTTAACTTTATACATCTATAATGCTGTTCTTTTTAAAGAAATGCAAACTTCTTTATTTATTCATTTTTTTCCCCCGTGTTTTATTTTCGGTGAAGATTTGAAGAAATAGGTGATGTGTGTATCGTAAGGCATGATGGGAGGGGCTCTGATGGCTTCCTTGAACACATTTTTAAGTATGCTGCTAAGGAGATCTTTGGCATCGAGGTCAGGGAGATCACCTACAGGACACTCAGGTGCGTATGGATGGTTTACAAGCGTGCTAAAATCATCAGTTGTAATTGTGTAAGAAGTGATGGGCTGTTGCCCTTTCTACCAAAGAAACCGTTAACACCTCACATTCAGCTGTTCTTTATGATGTATCTGAGTGAGATTCACACTAGGTGACTTTGAGCTGCGCACTTCTATCCACTAGGATTGGAGTCAGGCTAGCCAAGCACATTTCCTTCACAAACAAAAAGAGAAAATGCTGAAAAATCTCAGCAGGTCTGACAGCATCTGTGGAGAGAGAACAGAGCCAATGTTTCAAGTCAGGATGACTCTTCAGCAGAGGGGGTCTTCTGGGCATTTCCTTCTGGGCATCTTCTGGTTCTTGCCTGTATTTCAGAGTTCAAAGACATGGCCACAGGCCTAAAGTCTGAGTGCATCATGGTGATGGGAAACCTTGCTTGCTGCCAATACCCTAATCAGAAAATGATGGTCCAGTGTGCCCATGTTTCCATATTTTGCATTGGCAGCAGTGAGGCATCTAGCTACTAGCACCTATTTAGAACATTTTTCCAATAAGTTTTCCTTGTAGGCCCTCTTTAAAAACAGCACAACATGTAAATAAAGGACATCATGAATATGCAGCTATGGATGTATTAAACAGAGACTAATGTATTTGAACATCTTTTCATAAACTTTGGGACAATTTACTCCAGTTTAATCTGGGCTATTTGGCCAGCTTTTGTGGAGCAGAGTAGGTCTTAAGTGCTGGGGAGAGAGATATGTTGCTAAAGCTTTGTATCATGCAAATTTGCAAATGGGCCAAAGGTGGCCACTTCTAGACTTGAAAAATGCCCCGCCCACCACAAATTACCCTGGCATGGTAAAGTTAAATAATTTAAGCTACCTTTTCACACTGCTGCTAAGCAATGGGTACACGAGTGGATCTGCCGGCAGCCGAGAAAGACATTGTCTATCACACAATTGAGCAACATGGTGTGAATTTCAGTGCCAGTGTGATGCCAGATGTGTAGGGAGCTTGTCTCAATGATTGACTGATCGAATCAAACTGCATGTGCCTTGGTTTAGAGCGTAGATTGTACTCTATCGATCTGTGCTTACAAAACCCAAAACAAAGCATCGACTGTTCAATGTGATCCGGTGATTGGACAGCACTTGCTGAAAAACATTGAGTGTGCTAATTAAAGATCAGTTCAGCCCATAAGTGATTCATTTAGACTTGCATGAAGCAACATGCATTGCACAGAGGGACCATTCTCGGCAAAGAAAAGGAATATATTCAAGTCTTGCGCCTTTTATTGAATTACTCGGGAGCTTGGAGAAGCTTTGCTCCCTGTAGCTTTTTCCATGGCAATATGCCGGCCAGTCACCACTCTATTCTCTTGAAGGGCAGTAGAGTGGCACAGTGGTTAGCACTGCTGCCTCTCAGGGCCAGGGATCTGGGTTCGATTCCCGGCTTGGGTCATTGTCTGTGTGGAGTTTGCACATTCTCCCTGCATCTGCGTGGGTTTCCTCTGGGTGCTCCAGTTTCCTCCCACAGTCTGAAAGACATGCAAGTTAACTGCATTGACCTGAACAGGTGCCGGACTGTGGCGAGTAGGGGAATTTCACAGTAACTTCATTGCAGTGTTAATGTAAGCCTTACTTGTGACTAATAAATAAACTTTAAGTTTAAACTGATCATTGGAAATTTGGCATTGCTGTGTATGTCCTGATACATTGACAACAACAAAAGCTTCGATAACATGTCTCCATGTCTCTCTCTTCCGCAATATTCAAGTTCTCTTACTACCAAACAATTTTTTTAAATTCTGCTTTTATTTTCTGTTTAGGAATAAAGACTTTCAAGAAGTTACTTTGGAAAAAGATGGTGAGGTAGTTTTACGATTTGCAGCTACCTACGGATTCAGGAATATTCAAAATATGGTTTACAAACTGAAGAAAGGAAAATTTCCTTATAACTTTGTTGAAGTTCTTGCATGTCCAGGAGGTAACACATTTCTACTTTTAAGCCATTCAATGTAATGTTTTAGTGATGGCAGTCGATGGTTTTCGACTTGTTTTTCTTACCTGAGTGATGTTATTAAATGCTGAGGAACAATCGCAGTCTACGCAGCTCAGTGGAATTTATTGATTGGGGAACGCATGGGATGGGAGAGTTTGAATAAGATGATGAATAGAATAGGCAAATTGGAATCCGATAATGAGACCTTTTCACTCACTCTGGATCATTTTGCTGTAAACTCTGCACCTCCCAGAATTATTTCTCCTCTGAGCAAAACTTGTTTTTAAAATTATTCAGTATAAAAAGCTTAAAGAAGCAGAGTTTTGACGCAAAGAATAATCCGCCAGAATATTCTAATACTGGACCAAGGAGGACGGAACAAGGAGTTTACAAAATGACAAGCTAGTAACAGACAAACGGGTCTACACTGCTGTTGGCTAATAGATTTTGTTTGAAAATCACATTTTAGCAGGTTAAGTTACACATAGGTACCTAAATACTGCTTTTTTGTAACAGCAGCAATGCACACCAGTAGTTTCCAGGTCTTATTTTCCAGTCTTTAACGTGCCTGATTTCAGCCAGGGCAGTGATAGGGGTACGCAATTTAGCATTAATGTCTCCAGTTTGAGGATGGGAAAATTGACCAGGGTCACTGTTCCTAATTGCTGTCCAGTCGTTCTTGCCGCATGAACATCGGGCAGGATCAGGTTTGGCCATTAATCTTCCCAATGATTGGATGTCCTGCCAACATTGTGTCGAAGCTCGCGTGTAAAATAGGCACTGGGGTCATGTGCCAGCATCAGTATTTACAATATATATATTTGTTTGGGTGACAGTTTAGTTGATTTTGACACCTTCGGATATATAAAATTGCAGTTTAGTTTTGAAGCCATTACAAAATTCTTTACACTAATAGTGCTACTCGATCTGGGTTTTTAAACTATTAATTATTTTCATTTTTCTGTTGTACAAGTGTGAACAGGGCAAAGGAATGTATTGCTTCATATAGCAACTGTTTGGACAATGAAGTGAATGTACTTTCCAATATTGTAAAGCTTGCTTTATTGTATTCTGGGATGAAGTTCATTTTATTCTGTATGGCATTTAATTTTAATGCAGGCTTTCCATCCATGGTCCTTTTTTTTGTATTTGTGCCTAATTCCAATCGACTTCAGTTTCCCATTTGTTTTAATGCAATTTAAAACCATCGCTTGTGCAACCTAATATACATTAAGCATTGAGTGAACGACAACATTCCACTTTAATCGCCATTGAAAGTTCTTGTATAACTCAGCCTGTAACAAAATTGAATTTAGAAGTGTCATCATATAACAGTTATACTTGAGGACTGTAGATGATTCTGTGATAAGCGTTTATAATGATAAAAGGGCCATCAGGTTAATATTAATCTGTAATGCAACACTTGTTCAGTATTAAACAGCACCTATGTGAAGTCAGCAAGTGAATCTGTTTGGCTGAATCAGAGTATTGATGAGAATTAATGGCATTAGTTATTTGAACCTAAACTAGTCAATGCAATAAATAAATGTGCTTCTTGGTGGCTGTCATACCAACTTCTCCTCCATGCTGCCTGGAGGCCCACCACATTTTCTCAAAGGTATACAGGTTAGTTTACAATGATTAACAGCTTGATGCTGCTGTTACCACATCTCACTCAAATCAATAAAGGTATATTTAAAGTGTAGCCAGAGGCACAGCAATATTTAAAAGCATGCTTGTCACAATACCAACTTTCACTACGGTCATAGAGGCAAAGTGGGTCATGGTCCAGCATTCTCCTCAGTAGTTGTCGTAGATAGTGGCTCAATTTGGGCCTTTTGCTTCCAGCAATCCTGTAAAGTAGGAATGTCAGGATAGCTAGGATGAATTATGTGGCTTGAGGGCTCCTGGAACATTGGAACTGATTCTGGGGGAGGTGGGACCAGTACAAATTGGACAGTCTGCACCTGGGCAGGACACAGCGAATGGTCCAGTAAGGCTAAGAGAAATAAAACATGGCAGTGTACAAAACATGACCGGACAGATAGTCTGAGATGTGTTTGCTTTAACGCAAGGAGTATGATTGATAAGGCAGATGAACTTAAAGCTTGGATTACTATACGGAACTATGATGTTGTGGCAATTACAAAAACTTAGATGAAAGTAGGGCAAGACTGGCAGCTTAGCATTCCAGGATTTGGATGCTTCAGGTGAGATGGAGAGGGTGACTAAAAGAGGTGGGAGTGTTGCTTTAATGATTAGGGAGAATGTCACAGCTATAGAGTGAGAGGACACCTTGGTGGGATCATGCAGGGAGGCCACATGGGTAGAACTCGGGAGCAGAAGCCGTGCAATCATATTGTTGGGGTTGTGCTACAGACCTCCCAACAGCCAGCGTGAAGTGGAGGCACTGATGTGTCAGCAGATTATGGAAAAATGTAAAAACAACAGGGTTGTTGTGATGGGCAATTTTAACTTCCCCAATATAGACTGGAATTCCTTTTGTGCAGAAGAGATTTACCAGGATGTTGCCTGAATGGGAGGATATGGACTATGAAGAAAGGTTGAACAAACTTGGATTGTTTTCATTGGAGCTTCGGAGGATGAGGGGGGACCTGATAGTGGTTTACAAGATTATGACAGGCTTGGATAGACTGGATAGTCAGTCTTTTTTCCAGGATCAAAGGGTCAGTTATTTGGGGGCATGGGGGGGGGGGAGTATAAAAAAGATGCAAGAGGCACAGAGGGTAGTGGATACCTAGAACGTGCTGTCGGAGGAGGTGCTGGAAGCAGATTCTATAACTACGTTCAAGATGCATCTAGATAGATGCATGAATAAGCAGGGAATCAAGGGATATGGACTATGTGGAGGCAAGAAAATATTGGATAAGAGAGGCATCTGTGTCAGCACAGACTTGGGAGGCCAAAGGGCCTGTTCCTGTGCTGTATTGTTCTTTGTACAACTTGGTGTTGCATTCTAATATCCTACATAATTCGCAATCAGTAGGCTTTTTTTGTTTTAATGCCTCTTGAACGTGAAACTTAATACCAGATTAATTTTCCTTTAGCGTTAAGGGAAACTCCTTTTTCCTGCTTACCCCAGCCTAAAAGATGAGTGGAGGAAGGGTTTTTATTCACATTGACAGTAAATAAATCAGTTGGAGCTGGTTGATCCTTGCCTTGGGTAAATTAGTGAGCCACAGTCTGCAAGAGATGAGTCAACATTTGTCTAAATCGGGTGGTGCGACCAGTGATGAATGTCATTGAAACAACTTAATTACGTCATTCAATTACGATTTAAAGAAAATGTGTCAACATAGTTTACCCCCACCCCAGCTGAGGAAGCTTTCCTGCATTTACTTCCCATTCCCCGTCTTGTCCCCCTTCCTTTTCTTTCGCTACCTCTTCATTTTTGAATGCTGCTTTTAATATTGACACTGTGTGCAAAACAACTGAACAATTAAGGTTCAAAAAATTGAATGTTTCTGACCAGGTGAATTAAGTAATTGAGTGGAGGTGGCGCAGTGGTTAGCATTCACAGTGCCAGGGACCCAGGCTTGATTCCTGGCTTGGGTCACTGTGGAGTCTTTACATTTTTCTCTGTCTGTGTGGGTTTCCTCCGGGTGCTCCAGTTTCCTCCCACAGTCTGAAAAATGTCCTGGCTCGGTGGATTGGCCATGCTAAATTCTCCCTCGGTGTACCTGAACAGCTGCCGGAGTGTGGCGACTAGGGGATTTTCACAGTAAATTCATTGCTGTGTTAACGTAAGCGCACTTGTGACACTAATAAATAAACTTAAGCTGTGGAAAATTGATTATGACATTTGATGCATATGTTATAAACCCATTTGATGGCGCTAGACTAACTTGATTATATCAAAATCATGCTTTCAATGATTACTAAAATGAATTTATTTTTGGGTTGATTGAAAGGGTGCCTCAATGGAAAAGGTCAAGCAATGACAGAAGATAGAAAAATGGATAAGGATTTACTACATCAAATGGAGGGAATGTACACCAGTCTGCCTGTCCAACTCCCAGAAGCCAACATGCATGTACAAATGCTTTATCAGGAGTGGTTGGAGGGAAGAAATTCTGCCAAAGTTCAAGAGGTTCTGCACAGAAAGTACCACACGTTGAGCGAGATGTCAAACAGCATAGATATCAAGTGGTAGGCCATCTGATGCTGGACCACGACATTTTTGGAATCCCAATTCGGAATTCACAATTTCCCCAGGGAACATTGGTACTCTTTGTACTAAAAGGTGCAATTCAGACCACAAACCTTCAGCCACTGAGATATTAAAATGTAATGTTTTGTCATTGCAAGGAATATAGACTTTGTCATTATCCAGTACTTTGTTCTTCATGGATATCTTTAAGAGGTATCCTCGAATTTGAAGCCACTTGATGAATGTTTCCATTCTTTGCGCTTGCTTCCAAATGCATAAGGCCATAACTTAATTCACAAACCCAGCTTTTTTTTCTCAGATGAGGAATGAAGTTTTTTCAGCGACGTTAAAAATCGTACTTTGAAGATTCTTTTCTGTAACTCTAGCTTTGCATATATCTGTTCTGACACAGTACTTCATGATTGAGAACGCACAAGGTTACTTCTGTTCAAATATTAAGTCCATATTTTGTTTGATGCAGCTCTATTCTGAACATGTTACTGGAAATTTGAATAATTATGGCTGGTTTAAGATTTTAAAGCAAACTTCTTAACAGTTATGCCATTCCTGTCATGGGCTTTTTCTATAATCTCAAATGTAAAGGTGCATTTCTGAAGTTTATCAATTACTATACTCGCAATAGTCTGCTGACTTAATTGAATGTAGTCTCATAACTCTACTATCAAACTCTTTGAAATGGTGCATACTCCAAACAGATGAGGACTTTACATGCTAAACTAATGAATGCATTTATTGAAAATTAAATGGTAATGGTTCAAGCAAAGGGTACTTTGAGCACCTTTTGAATAAATCTAGGAATTTCTATTGTATAATGAAGAAAATTTCTCTTGTTTTTAAAAAAAAAACAAGTCCCTTTTTTTGGCTTTCATCTTTTCAACTCAAACATTACCTTTCCCTCCAGCAGTCTTTGTGAAACTTTTCTTATTTCTGAAAGCTGGTGCTCTTTCATGGTCGTCATGGTAAACAAATCTTCAGTGAGTTATTTGATTAACAGATATTGTATAACTTTCCAATCAACTGAACGGTAACAATAACATTTAGATACAAGCAGATGGAAGAAAAATACTAGAAGAACACTTTTAATTTGACTTCACTTATTGAACTTTAACAAATCAAGTCTTTCTTATCAAAATACACAGCTAATTCCACCCAGGAACAGAACCTCTTCAATCTTTTGATGAAGAGTGTAATCTTTAAAAGTGAAATAATTTGCTTTGCCCTTGGCTAAAAGTAAGTAATCTATCCGTCCCCCCACACAGAGGAATCAATGTTGTAAGTTATTGCATATATACTATTATGATTGTCATAATTCTATGAATTAACATTTGTTGACCTGATGTAATAACTAATTCTATCCTGATCAAAGCTTTGAAATTTACATTGGTGCTAATGTTAAGAAATTGAATCAGACACTTCAACATATCGGACACAGTTCCTGAAGTTAAATATTCCTGTTGGAGCTGTAACCATGTATATCCCATGTCAAATGTGATTGTGAAGACTGTAAAGTTCTCGGTAAACTCAACAGCAGTTTGTGCATGTGTTGCTACCCTGTGATAATAAAACATTTGTTTTTTGTTCATTTGTAAATACTTAATGAGAAATAGCATTGTTTTAATATACCTGATAAGTTCATATAAAACACAAATTCATGTCAAACTAAATTGGTCTTCCTGCCTTTGTCATTAATGCTATGGTGGGGTTTGCTGATTCTTCAGAGGATAGGCTGCGCGTCCACATGTCTGGTATGAAGTGCATCTATCCTTACTCCTGAAAACATGCTGATCTTTTCTTTCAGTTGATTTTTCAAGAGTATCTTTTTTTATTCGTTCTTGGAATATGGGCATTGCCGGCTAGGTCAGCATTTGTTTGCCCATCCTGAATTGCCCTGGTTTGGAGGGCAGTTAAGAGTTGACCACAATGCTGATCTTACCTAGCCTGGAGTCACAAGTTGGCCAGACCAGGTAAGGACAGCAGATTTCCTTCCCTAAAGGACACTAGTGAACTCGATGGGTTTTTACAACAGTTGGCAATAGTTTTGCAGTCATTAGAGTTTTTAATCCTAGATTCAAATTTCACTATCTGCCATGGTCGGATTTGAGCCTGGATCCCCAGAACATTACCCTCGGTCTTTAGAATGCAAGTCCAGTGACAATACAATGGATTAGATCCAGACTTTTCAACATTTGATTCATGTCCAATTCAAACATGATTTCTGGCAATCTCCTGTAAGCATCTTTAGTTTGGAATGGTGGTGGGTTCACAGCATAAAACTTAAGTGTTAACATCCTTAGATACGTGGGTATACATTCACATATTCAGCCACAAAGATGTGTGACTTTTGTGTTTATTGGACCTCTGCAGAACATAAAATATACATGTCACTCTAACATCCAAGCCATCAGGCTTGACTATCACTAACTACCTAAGACACTATCCTAATGATAAACATGTCACTGTCAAAGTCAAAGTAGGCTGATTCGCCTTCAGGAGAGAGAACCCATGTAGACAAGGGGAGAATGTGCAAGCTCCACATAGTCACCCAAGGTTGGAATCGAACCTGGGTGCAAACCACTGTGCCACTCTGATGTCTTTTCTCTCTGCCCCCCGCCTTTCCCTTTGTTCGGGGATTATGGGGAGGGGATGGGCCTGGGTAAGTTGCTCTGCTGGAGTGTCAGTGCAAACATGATGGACAGAATGGCTGCTTTTCTGCAATGTAGAGATTTTATGAATACTGACCACCTTTCTGGTCAAAATTATGGAATGAGTTTGTTCAGGAAAGCTCTGAAAATTGTGCTAATTTTCTTCAGCGTGCATCACAATGCAGGCATCTTTTAATAGTTTCCGTGTCCAAAATATATTTAATTCATTCTGAAATCGACTAGTTTTTTTTACATGTTTAAGTATTTTATTCAAATAACTGTAAATCTGGTTACTCTTAACCTCACGATACTCCACTTCTCCAGCTTCCACCCTAAACACGTTAAAATAGCTATCTCCTATAGACAAGCCCTCCGTATACACAGGATCTGCTCAGATGAGGAGGATCGCAATAGACACGTCCAGATGCTGAAAGATGCCCTCATAAGAACAGTATATGGCGCTTGACTCATTGATCGACAGTTCTGATGCACCACAGTGAAAACCGCACTGACCTCCTCAGAAGACAAACACGGAACAACGGAGGACAGAGTATCCTCCGTCGTCCAGTACTTCCCCGGAGCGGAGAAGCTATGACATCTTCTCCAGAGCCTTCAACATGTCATTGATGAAGACGAACATCTCGCCAAAGCCGTCCCCACTTCTTGCCTTCAAACAATCGCACAACCTCAAACAGACCATTGTCCACAACAAACTACCCAGCCTTCAGGAGAACAGTGACCATGACACCACACAACCCTGCCACAGCAACCTCTGTAAGACGTATCGGATCATCGACACAGATGCCATCATCTCACGTGAGAACAGCATCCACCAGGTACGCGGTACATACACTTGCAACTCGGCCAATGTTGTCTACCTGATACGCTGCAGGAAAGGATGTCCCGAAGCATAGTACGTTGGGGAGACCATGCAGATGCTACGACAACGGATGAATGAACACCGCTCAACAATCACCAGGCAAGAATGTTCTCTTCCTGTTGGGGAACACTTCAGCGGTCACGGGCATTTGGCCTCTGATCTTCGGATAAGCGTTCTCCAAGGTGGCCTTCATGGCACATGACAACGCAGAGACTCTGCTGAGAAAAGACTGATAGCCAAGTTCTGCACACTTGAGGACGGCCTCAACTGGGATCTTGGGTTCATGTCAAACTATCTGTAACCCCCACGACTTGCCTGAGCTTGCAAAATCTCACTAACTGTCCTGGCTGGAGACAATACACATCTCTTTAACCTCTTTAACCCTCTGTCCACTCACATTGTCTGTACCTTTAAGACTTGATTACCTGTAAAGGCTCGCATTCCAACCATTATTTTATAAATCGAGTTTGTGTCTTTTTATGCCCTGTTTGTGAACGGAACTCCCACTCACCTGACGAAGGGGCAGCGCTCCAAAAGCGAGTGGCTTGTGCTACCAAATAAACATGTTGGACTTTAACCTGGTGTTGTGAGACTTCTTACTACTCTTAACTGGAGCAGGGGGGAAAACCCACAATAGAATCACAGAATCCCTACAGTGCAGAAGAGGCCGCATTGACTCTGACAGGGTGTCTTACTCGGGTTGTAACCGTACACAGGCACGGGACTGCTTGAAATGCTTTACAATTGCATTCGCTTGAGCTATAGATCTAATACTCAGGAAGGAATTGAACATCCTGCCTGCAGAAGTATTTATTAAACATGCTGTTTCTATAGACACACAAACATATATATATATATATATAGTGGGAGTTGCACAAAAGCAACATAATGTAGGTCCCACCGAGATTTGAACTCGGATCGCTGGATTCAGAGTCCAGAGTGCTAACCATTACACCATGGAACCTTCCACTCAGTGGAAACGTCAATGTATCATTTCCTCATATTAGGACGGCCTTATTTAGTGCGATTGCATAATATGTTATTGATGTAATTTTATCTATATTATATATTTTGTACGTTCTATCATGGCTAATCCATGTAACCTACACAAGATGCAATTTAGCATAGCCAATCCATCTAACCTGCAAATCTTTGGACTCATAAACACATTTTCAAACGTTTTAACGAAACTACACTAGGGAAAGAATCTTAAATACGTGGAGGAATACTTTTTAATAGAAGGAAAAGTATAACAATTGGTTTCAATTGTGCATTGATATATGACAGATTTAGGGATAAATTACTACATTCTAGATTCCGCACTGAATAGTAATCATAACCCAAGGACGAAATGTCTCCACTAATGGGGTTCTATGGCATAATGGTTAGCACCATAGATTTGTGATTATGGAAATGGAATTGAGTGGACACTTGAACTTTAATCCAATCTGCACAACTTTCAAGTGCACTTTGGCCACAATTATCAAACTAAACCAGAAACAGAAAGTGCACTCCACTTTTGCTGTAACAGAAAATGCTGGAAAATCCACTCTTGTTAAACCAGCCTGACAGCACTTAACCCCAATTATGTCGATCTACTGTTGTTTTCGCTTTATTTCGTGATACTCACGTCCCTTTTATCTTACATTTCAATGTAGCCTATGTCTATTATCAAAATGAATAAAAGTGAATGATGCCTTGCGGTTATTGTATGATATAAACTGTTGCAGTAGATTCAATGCATCAACCTCTGGGCTGTGTTATTCTGTGTCCGTCGAAATATTTATTGGACGCGGCAAAGAAAAGGAACATCTCGTATCTATTTTTACATCTCCCCTTTTATAGATATGCCGTCTCTCTCACTGTTGAACTCCTTTACGTTTTCACGGTGCACTGGCATGGGACTGCTTGAAATACTTTACAATTCGCTCGGGCCATAGATTTAATATCCAGGAAGGAATTACACATCATGCCTGCAGAAGTATTTATTAGAAGTATGTTATTTCTATATATATACATAAAGTCGGAGTTGCACAAAAGCAACATAACAAGGTCCCACCGAGATTTGAACTCGGATCGCTGGATTCAGAGTCCAGAGTGCTAACCATTACACCATGGAACCCACAATTAGGCAACACATCAATGTATCATTTCCTTAGGACGGCACTATTTAGTGCGAGTGTATAATGTAATTGAATGTATAATGTAGCTATTTTGTTGATCTAATTTTATTCATCAGGTATAACACGTTATGCCAGACAATTTCTATCGCAATTAAAACTCACTATAAAAATTCCATTATAAGATTTGTGGATTAAAAGTGCTAACTAATTCTATGATTGATTCAATCATGAAACGTCAGGAGACAATG